>NC_030429.2:9695085-9795085 GCF_001660625.3 Ictalurus punctatus
AATGCCTGATGATGTTGGAGAATACATGGCAAGGGATCTGAGACAATTCTTCCATACAGAATCTCCCCAGATCCTTCAAATTTCGAGGTCCATGCTGATGGATTCTCCTCTTCAGTTCACCCCACAGGTTTTCTATGGGTTTCAAGCCAGGGGACTGGGATGGCCATGGCAGGACCTTGATTTTGTGGTCAGTAACACACTATTTTTGTGTTGATTTTGATGTATGTTTTGGATCATTGTCCTGCTGGAAGATCCAACCACGGCCCATTTGATACTTTCTGGTAGAAAGGTTTTCATTTCATATCTGTTGATATTTGATAGAGTCCATGATGCCATGTATCCTCACAAAACGTCCAGGTCCTCTGGCAGAAAAACATCTCTAAAACATTAAAGAGCCTCCACCATATTTAACCGTGGACATGAGGTACTTTTCCATATGGCTACTATGTGGCGCTGTGTGCGCCAAAACCACCTCTGGTGTTTATTGCCAAAAAGCTCTATTTTGGTTTCATCTGACCATAGAACCCGATCCCATTTGAAGTTCTAGTAGTGTCTGGCAAACTGAAGATGCTTGAGTTTGTTTTTGGATGAGAGTAGAGGCTTTTTTTCTTGAAACCCTTCCAAACAACTTGCGGTGATGTACGTGACTTCGGATTGTAGTTTTGGAGATTTTCTGACACCAACTAACTTTTGCAATTCTCCAGCTGTGATCCTTTGAGATTTTTTGGTTGCTTGAACCATCCTCTTCACAGTGCGTTGAGACAATATAGACACATGTCCAATTTCAGGTTGATTCATAACATTTCCAGTTGACTAGAACGTCTTAATTATTACTCTGATGGTGGAAATGGGCATTTTCAATGCTTTTGCTATTTTCTTATATCGACTTCTCGTTTTGTGAAGCTTAACAACCTTTTGCTGCACATCACAGCTATCTTCCTTTTTCTTACCCATTGTTATGAAACTCTAAAGGAATTTGGCCTATATGTTCCCTCATATTTATACCCCTGTGAAACAGGAAGTCATGGTTGAACAATTTCCTGTTCCTGGTAACCAGGTGGGGTGGCTGTGGCTCAGGTGGTAGAGATGGTTTTCCACTAATTGTAAGGTTGGCGGTTCGATTCCTGGTCCGCATGACTCCACATGCTGAAGTGTCCTTGGGCAAGACACTGAACCCAAAAAGTTGCTCCTGATGGCAAGATAGCGCCTTGCATGGCAGCTCTGCTACCATTGTTGTGTGTGAATGGGTGAATGAGACACAGTGTAAAGTGCTTTGGATAAAAGCACTATATAAGTGTGTCATTTACCATTTACTAAAAAATGTCAAAGATCAATGGAAATATGCTTCAAATATATTTTTCTCATATGAATTCATAGGGGTGCCAATAATTGTTGCACACCTATATTTAATGAAGATATTTTTCAGATAAACCTGTATTGTGTTTGCAATTGTTTGATATCCATGATAATTTGTGTGTGTGTGTGTGTGTGTGTGTGTGTGTGTGTGTGTGTGTGTGTGTGTTTGCGTGTGTGTGTGCGCACTGGGGAAGGGCAGGATGACAGGATATCTCAGGCCATCTTCTGCATATCCTGCCTCTTCATCAGATAACATAGCACACAACTAGTCTCTGTCAAACACACACGGACACAGCAAACACACAAATACAGACAATATAAGATATTCTGTCTGTCTGCTCTGTTCTCTGTGTGAGTGTGTGTTAGTGATATACACTCTATACTTCACTGTATAGTAAATCAGTGGTTCTCAAAGTGGGGTTTTGTGGGGGTCTGTGATATTGTTTTATTTACAGCCCACCATTATCAAAACTGTTATATTTATTATTTGGCTCCTATACTGATTTGCTGGTTTGACTGGTAACTTGACTTGAACATGTTTAGTGCAAACATCAATAACTCAAAAAGTCACCTGGATCAATCATCAATCTGGATCTAATATGTCCTGTTAATGGAGAATTCAAAAATGAAAAGCTCATGACTTAAATAAATAGTTAGAATATTATTGTCCACATTTGAATAGTGAGCCTAATATTTGCATTGTTCAATTATGAAATAAATATGTACTGTGGGCGTGTGCGAAATTTATTTTACCAACAGGAATACTGATTGGAAAATTTTTGAAAGCCAAATTGCTAAATTATACAGAATCCACTTGCTATATTTTCAGTTAAAAAGATTTTATGAACTAAAACAAGTTGTCACTAATATCACACATATAGTAAATATCTGCAAATTAATTATTAGCAAGCAAAATTAAAGCTATTTACTTATCTACAGCTCAGAACCTTACAGCAGTGAAAGCATTTAATTTTTTTTGTGCTATCATATAAATATGAAGCAGGGTGACAAAAACAATACAGTGGAATGGCTAATAATAGAGGGCTATCAGCAACATGATTATATACAGTTTTATGCACAAGTTTGGGCACCCCTCTGAGGCTGCATGATAATTTGCTAATAATTAGCTTTTTAAGAAAAGATTATAGTGATATGCCATTCAGTTTCTAGAGAAAGCTGGATAATGTGATGTTTTTCAGATAACAATTCTTAGTGTAGTGGTATTGAGCTGTATGAAATAAAATCAAATGTGAAAAAATAGGCTGTGCAAAGGTTTGGCCACCCTTTCAGTTGTGTTGATTTGAATACCTGTAGTCACTTAATGCTGATTGACTGCAACACAAAATTGATTTGAATGGTTCAATGAACATTAGATTGAAAACACAGGTGCAACCAATCAGGAAAAAGGATATTCAAGGTAGCTAATTACTAGTTGTGCTCCTCTTTGATTATCTACTCAAAAGTAGCAACATGGGAACCTCAAAAGAACTCCCTAATGACTTAAAAACTAGGGTAATTCATCAATATGAATTAGGAGAATGATACAAAAAGTTATCACAAAGGTTTAAGGACAGAAACATAGTTAGAAAATGGAGGGCCACAGGAACAGTCGTTGTGAAGGAAAGATGTGGTAGAACGAGAAAAATATCTGAAAGGCAAAGACGAAGTATGGTTAGAATGGTCATAGACAAACCACAGACCACCTCCAAAGAGCTCCAAGAGCTCTTTTTTGCTGCTGATGGTGTAATTGTACATCATTCCACAGTCCAACGTACTTTGAACAAGGAACAGCTCAATGGAAGGGTGATGCGGAAAAAATACTTTTCTGTGTACTGCCAACAGGCAGAGTCATTTGAGGTAATCAAAGGCTCATCTGGACAAGCCAGAATTATTTTGGAATAATGTGTTGCTGACAGATGAAACTAAGAGTTATTTGGTCACAACCAGAAGCACTTTGTATGGTGGCAAAAGAACACAGCCTTCCAGGAGTAGAACCTGCTCCCTACTGTAAAATTTGGTAGAGGGTCCATCATGCTATGGAACTGTGTGGTAAGCACATGTACTGGAAGCCTTGTCAAAGTTGAGGGTCACATGGATTCCACCATCAGCAGATTCTTAAAGAACAATGTTCAAGAATCAGTCAAGTGGTTGAAGTTACACCGGGGTTGGTTGTTTCAGCTGGACAATGATCCAAAGCACTGTTCCAAATCTACCAAGGAATTCCTGCACAGACACAGATACAATGTTCATGAATGGCCATCCCAGTCCCCAGACTTGAACTTACAATTTGTTGGATCTAGAAAGTTTTTGCTAGAAAGAGTGAGAAAATCTTGCCAAGTCAAGATGTGCCACGCTGATAGACTCTTACCCAGAAAGACTGAGTGGTGTAATAAAATCAAAACATTAGTTTAGGAGTGTGCACACTTATGCAACTAGGTTATTATAAGTTTTTTATTTGTCCTTTTTTCCCTAAAAAAAAAATGTCTGATTGTTTTTTTAATTTTATTTGTATACTTTGCAGTTTCACATTAAAGGTGGGAAAAGATCTGACATTTATTTATCTTATTAAGATCTGATTTATCTTAGTTTCATTCTTTTGCTTCACAAAAAGCATGTGATATTAACAAAGGTGTGTAGACATTTTTTTATGCACTGTATATGCAGGTATGGCCTTCACAAACCTTAGTTGGATACCCCTGTTCTACTGTATACTATACTATAGTGTGTGTATTTAATTAGCACCGTGCCCATGATTCAAGTTTAACTAATATTTGTCTCCAAAAAAGTACATCCAGAGAATCACTTGGATGCTGAGAAGAAAAAGGCTGGGAGATGCTGGGGGAGAATGTGACTCATCACTGCCTGATGCATTGGACTCGACACCATCAAGCCATCGGTGCATAGAAAAGCTTCCACTAGAGAACACAGGGTCCCTGAAGCTTCTGTCCATGGTGTCTTTCCTCCCAGTTCCTGCAAGATCTACACATCTGCTCCTGTTCTTTCTACAGCAGTCTGGCCTCATTCTAACTGTCTTCTCATCAGATTTTTTTTACTCCCAAGCTGCCCTTTCCTGCCCTCCATTTCATCTCTTTCCCTCTAAGATTTTTCCAGGCACCTCTAGAGGGAAAAATGTTTCTAGCACCCTTGTGGAAAGGTGAGTACAGGGATTAGTGGTGCTTACAATTTAAAAACAAGCAACTTGCTCCATCTAGTGATCTAGAAATGCACAATGTAACACCTACACATGGTATTCTTTGTCTAAACACCAGAAACATTCATCCATTGCCCAGATTTCTGCGATTTCATGCACATTGAGAACTTGTTTAAACAGATTTAGCATTCATATCTTCTGTATATTTGTGCTTTTAAAGATAAAAAAGAGATAGGATTAGGATTTAGTAAAGTGGATTAATTAAAAAACTAAAACGGATGAACAGTGTATTAATGAACTAAAATGAACAGTATATTAAGCAGTTAACAGTTGGCTGTTAATTATATAGTAGCATCCAAAAGTCTGATCCCACTAACACCTTGATCAAATAATTAATGGAAGACAAATGGGATTTTTTTTTCCAAATTAATTATATTTCTCACTTCATAAAACATTTCAACATTTCATAACGTTCTTTATACAAACTTTTCTCCAAGATTTTGAGGACACCAGAAATATTTCTTTATATGCAGCATAATTTAACATAAACGCATGTAACTCAGCTTCCCTGAAATATTTTTTTCCCCTTATTCAATTTAATTCCATGGATGTTCAATAACTGTAGTATGCTGAATTATTTACTTATATTGGCTAATTGCTGAAACACTTGCATAAATTAGGGTGTGTGATGTAAATTATAAGTGTACGTTTGGGCTGATTGTATCTAAAAGACATATAAATGCAGACTAGTGGATGGAGTTTGTAGCCATGTAGCTTGAAACAGATTCATAACTTCAGATCACGGCTGTTTGTAATGGTGTCCAACAGTTTCATTAATCAGATGTAGATTCGTTCAGACTTCAGGATACTCAGATCTTTGATGTGTTAGACACGGCCTTCCGGTGTGGAAAACTTTAACCAACACTCTATTAGCTTGAGACCTAGTGTAACTGACAGAATGCAGAGCAACTTCATGATCAAGGGTCAGCTTACAAACCCTTATTAAATATCCCCTCATTAAAAACTAAAGAATGTTTAATATAGGCAGGAAGAGAGATGTGATTTAATCATACAGTCTAACAGTTATCATATGCTTCCATTTACATTTTAGAATCTTAATGAAGTTGTTTCTATTCACAGCCAACAGTTCAGGAGCATGTCTGTGCTTGCAATCAAGGCTAATCTGTATCTGAATTCTCCACACTCCCATAGTGAGTCTCTGAAAAGTCCCAGAAACTGTGTTAAATACCAGGCCACTAATTTATGTTATCTTCAATGTGCATGAAACCAGAGTCTTCCCATAACATGACACACACGGTTCCTTTCCTAAAATCACTCTTCTTTCTTCATTAGAGTTCTTATCCTTCATGTTAAGAGATTGGACATTTACATCTTTGAGGAAAATCTTGAAGACAAGATAGAAATCCCAGTTGAGCTTAACCTCTTTGACATCCCCATTGTGTCTGCACTTGGACACAAGTTGAGGTCAGTTTGCACTTCCAACCTAAACAATCTACATCTCCACCTTTTTACATTTTAATACAAAAACATAACTATTTTCTCAGTTCCTCAGCGAGACCTCCTCACGTCCTGAGAGTAAGAAGCTGGAAACCAAACACTGCAGTGGCATCAGAACAGTTTCCATAGAGTGCTACTCGGGTGTAGAAAAATATATCCCTCTGGTGCTCTTCAGTTTGGGGATCCTACTAGTTGAATATTATTGAAGATTTAAAAAGCCTTTAAAATTATTACAATATTTATATAAAATATTAATTCATAGTTACAGTTAAAACACCTGCCTACTGTACATGTTTCAGCCATAAAGGCCTTCATCAGGGCAAGTCAAAGTGGGTCCTCTTGGTTGGTTTCTTCTAAATGTTAACAAGTAGTCACACGATCCGTATGAGCATGTGATATAGCCAGTGATTAATGTAGATAGGTGAAGTCACATGACAGACCATGTTTTCAAACCATATCAAACAGAAAAACCACACAAACAGTGAAAGGTAGCTCACACTGTCAGTTTGAGGGGGAAAATGGATATATGCCGATTTTTGTGTTTTTTTCTTTCTTTTTCTTTTTTAAACCAGTGAAAGGGATAAAATTGAAACAGCAACATCCTCTGATGCTGAGCAGGAAAACAAGGCATGTAAATATCTATGTGTTCCAGTTTACATGAACATGATGTGAGCAGAGCATAAGGAAAGATAATGTACTTTGCATGCCACTATAGCAGCTAAACCCACTGCTTACTTGTGCCTCCACACACACAGGTGCTAACTTGCCATCGGGAGCAACTTGGGGTTCAGTGACTTGCCCAAAGACACTTCGGCATGTGGAGTCATGTGGGCCGGGAATCAAACCGCCAACCCTACTGAGCCACAGCCGCCCATTACTAATAAAATATTAGGACAATTTACAAAAAATAAATATAACAAATAAGTATACTGAAAAAACACACATGTTTAAAGGCCACATCTGTGTTTATTTTGCGTGTTTATTTGTGTTTATTATATATATATATATATATATATATATATATATATATATATATATATATATGTATGTATGTATGTATGTATGTATGCATATTTATATATATATATATATATATTTATTATATATATATATATGTATATATATATATATATATATATATATATATATATATATATATATATATATATATATATATATATATATATATGTATGTATGTATATTTAAATTTTGGAATGCATACTTAAAAAAGAAGTATGCATACTAGAATTTTAAGTATGCATTCCAAAATTTAAATATACATACAAATAACCTTAAAATCACAAACATGACACTTGAAAATAAAATAATTTATATATGCAATTTATTAGCTCCTTAAAATAAAAAGCCAGCTAAATTGTGAAAAAACTTTATACTTATTGGATTTCTATAAATGAATGATAATAACTTGCTAATAGTCCATCACCTGAATCTTTCTAATTGGCATGGGCCTCCAGTGTTGTTCATGTGGAATTCATTCAGAAGTGAAAAAACCCCTAGCTCATTAAAAAAAAAAAAAAAAGACATAGCTGAGCTGAGGCTCAAACCCTGTTCCCTGGCATGGGAACGCTGTATGTTACCACTGAACTATCCTAGCTCACATACAAAGCTTTCTGAACTTCAATACTGGACCTGTACTACCTTCCATTTTCATTGTACTGTGTCTCATTCTACAGTATGTTGTTCCATGTACCACCTGGAGGTTATTGTGTGAAGCCCAAAATATTAATTTAAATTCTTAGAGCCTGCGGTATACCGCGTGATCACACATGACGGTGTGATACTGTGTGAAAAAACACGCATTCTTAATGAATGCATCTATACTTATTTTGCAAACTAATTTTTATGTATGTATATTTAAATTTTGGCATGCATACTTAAAAAAGAAGTATGCATACTAGAATTTTAAGTATGCATTCTAGAATTTTACGTATGCATACTTAAAAAAGTATGCATACTAGAATTTTAAGTATGCATACTTAAAAAAGAAGTATGCATACTAGAATTTTAAGTATGCATACTACAATTTTAAGTATGCATACTTAAAAAAGAAGTTAAAAAAAGACATGGCTGAGCTGAGGCTTGAACCCTGTTCATTGGCATGGAAACGCTGTATGTTACACATACAAAGCCTTCTTAACTTAAAATACTTAAAAAAGAAGTATGCATACTAGAATTTTAAGTATGCATACTTAAAAAAGAAGTATGCATACTTAAAAAAGAAGTATGCATACTAGAATTTTAAGTATGCATACTTAAAAAAGAAGTATGCATACTTAAAATTCTAGTATGCATGCTTCTTTTTTAAGTATGCATACTTAAAAATGAAGTATGCATACTTAAAATTCTAGTATGCATACTTCTTTTTTAAGTATGCATACTTAAAAAAGTATGCATACTAGAATTTTAAGTATGCACTTAAAAAAGAAGTATGCATACTTAAAAAAGAAGTATGCATACTAGAATTTTAAGTATGCATACTTAAAAAAGAAGTATGCATACTTAAAAAAGAAGTAAAAAAAAGACATGGCTGAGCTGAGGCTTGAACCCTGTTCATTGGCATAGAAAGGCTGTATGTTACCACTGAACTATGCTAATTCACATACAAAGCCTTCTTAACTTAAAATACTTAAAAAGAAGTATGCATAGTAGAATTTTAAGTATGCATACTTAAAAAAGAAGTATGCATGCTTAAAATTCTAGTATGCATACTTCTTTTTAAGTATGCATAATTAAAAAAGTATGCATACTAGAATTTTAAGTATGCATACTTAAAAAAGAAGTATGCATACTAGAATTTTAAGTATGCATACTTAAAAAAGAAGTAAAAAAAAGACACAGCTGAGCCTTGAACCCTGTTCATTGGCATGGAAACACTGTATGTTACCACTGAACTATGCTAATTCACATACAAAGCCTTCTTAACTTAAAATACTTAAAAAGAAGTATGCAAACTAGAATTTTAAGTATGCATACTTAAAAAAGAAGTATGCACACTAGAATTTTAAGTATGCATACTTAAAAAAGAAGTATGCATACTAGAATTTTAAGTATGCATACTTAAAAAAGAAGTATGCATACTAGAATTTTATGTATGCATACTAGAATTTTAAGTATGCATACTTAAAAAAGAAGTATGCATACTAGAATTTTAAGTATGCATAATAGTATTTTAAGTATGCATACTTAAAAAAGAAGTATGCATACTAGAATTTTAAGTATGCATACTTAAAAAAGAAGTATGCATACTACAATTTTAAGTATGCATACTAGAATTTTAAGTATGCATACTTAAAAAAGAAGTATGCATACTAGAATTTTAAGTATGCATACTTAAAAAAGAAGTATGCATACTAGAATTTTAAGTATGCATACTTAAAAAAGAAGTATGCATACTAGAATTTTAAGTATGCATACTTAAAAAAGAAGTATGCATACTAGAATTTTAAGTATGCATACTTAAAAAAGAAGTATGCATACTAGAATTTTAAGTATGCATACTTAAAAAAGAAGTATGCATACTAGAATTTTAAGTATGCATACTAGAATTTTAAGTATGCATACTTAAAAAAGAAGTATGCATACTTAAAAAAGAAGTATGCATACTAGAATTTTAAGTATGCATACTAGAATTTTAAGTATGCATACTTAAAAAAGAAGTATGCATACTTAAAAAAGAAGTATGCATACTAGAATTTTAAGTATGCATACTAGAATTTTAAGTATGCATAATAGTATTTTAAGTATGCATACTTAAAAAAGAAGTATGCATACTAGAATTTTAAGTATGCATACTTAAAAAAGAAGTATGCATACTACAATTTTAAGTATGCATACTAGAATTTTAAGTATGCATAGTTAAAAAAGAAGTATGCATACTAGAATTTTAAGTATGCATACTTAAAAAAGAAGTATGCATACTAGAATTTTAAGTATGCATACTAGAATTTTAAGTATGCATACTTAAAAAAGAAGTATGCATACTTAAAAAGAAGTATGCATACTAGAATTTTAAGTATGCATACTTAAAAAAGAAGTATGCATACTTAAAAAAGAAGTATGCATACTAGAATTTTAAGTATGCATACTTAAAAAAGAAGTATGCATACTAGAATTTTAAGTATGCATACTTAAAAAAGAAGTATGCATACTAGTATGCATACTTAAAATTCTAGTATGCATACTTAAAATTCTAGAATTTTAAGTATGCATACTTAAAAAAGAAGTATGCATACTTCTTTTTTAAGTATGCATACTAGAATTTTAAGTATGCATACTTAAAAAAGAAGTATGCATACTAGAATTTTAAGTATGCATACTTAAAAAAGAAGTATGCATACTAGAATTTTAAGTATGCATACTTAAAAAAGAAGTATGCATACTTAAAAAAGAAGTATGCATACTAGAATTTTAAGTATGCATACTTAAAAAAGAAGTATGCATACTAGAATTTTAAGTATGCATACTAGAATTTTAAGTATGCATACTTAAAAAAGAAGTATGCATACTAGAATTTTAAGTATGCATACTAGAATTTTAAGTATGCATACTTAAAAAAGAAGTATGCATACTAGAATTTTAAGTATGCATACTAGAATTTTAAGTATGCATACTTAAAAAAGAAGTATGCATACTAGAATTTTAAGTATGCATACTTAAAAAAGAAGTATGCATACTAGAATTTTAAGTATGCATACTTAAAAAAGAAGTATGCATACTTAAAAAAGAAGTATGCATACTATAATTTTAAGTATGCATACTTAAAAAAGTATGCATACTAGAATTTTAAGTATGCATACTAGAATTTTAAGTATACATACTTAAAAAAGAAGTATGCATACTACAATTTTAAGTATGCATACTAGAATTTTAAGTATGCATACTTAAAAAAGAAGTATGCATACTAGAATTTTAAGTATGCATACTTAAAAAAGAAGTATGCATACTACAATTTTAAGTATGGATACTTAAAAAAGAAGTATGCATACTAGAATTTTAAGTATGCATACTAGAATTTTAAGTATGCATACTTCTTTTTTAAGTATGCATACTTAAAATTCTAGTATGCATACTTAAAATTCTAGTATGCATACTTCTTTTTAAGTATTTTAAGTTAAGAAGGCTTTGTATGTGAATTAGCATAGTTCAGTGGTAAACATACAGCCTTTCTATGCCAATGAACAGGGTTCAAGCCTCAGCTCAGCCATGTCTTTTTTTTACTTCTTTTTTAAGTATGCATACTTCTTTTTTAAGTATGCATACTAGAATTTTAAGTATGCATACTTAAAAAAGAAGTATGCATACTAGAATTTTAAGTATGCATAATAGTATTTTAAGTATGCATACTTAAAAAAGAAGTATGCATACTAGAATTTTAAGTATGCATACTAGAATTTTAAGTATGCATACTTAAAAAAGAAGTATGCATACTACAATTTTAAGTATGCATACTTAAAAAAGAAGTATGCATACTACAATTTTAAGTATGCATACTAGAATTTTAAGTATGCATACTTAAAAAAGAAGTATGCATACTAGAATTTTAAGTATGCATACTTAAAAAAGAAGTATGCATACTAGAATTTTAAGTATGCATACTACAATTTTAAGTATGCATACTAGAATTTTAAGTATGCATAGTTAAAAAAGAAGTATGCATACTAGAATTTTAAGTATGCATACTTAAAAAAGAAGTATGCATACTAGAATTTTAAGTATGCATACTAGAATTTTAAGTATGCATACTTAAAAAAGAAGTATGCATACTTAAAAAAGAAGTATGCATACTAGAATTTTAAGTATGCATACTAGAATTTTAAGTATGCATACTTAAAAAAGAAGTATGCATACTTAAAAAAGAAGTATGCATACTAGAATTTTAAGTATGCATACTTAAAAAAGAAGTATGCATACTACAATTTTAAGTATGGATACTTAAAAAAGAAGTATGCATACTAGAATTTTAAGTATGCATACTAGAATTTTAAGTATGCATACTTCTTTTTTAAGTATGCATACTTAAAATTCTAGTATGCATACTTAAAATTCTAGTATGCATACTTCTTTTTAAGTATTTTAAGTTAAGAAGGCTTTGTATGTGAATTAGCATAGTTCAGTGGTAAACATACAGCCTTTCTATGCCAATGAACAGGGTTCAAGCCTCAGCTCAGCCATGTCTTTTTTTTACTTCTTTTTTAAGTATGCATACTTCTTTTTTAAGTATGCATACTAGAATTTTAAGTATGCATACTTAAAAAAGAAGTATGCATACTAGAATTTTAAGTATGCATAATAGTATTTTAAGTATGCATACTTAAAAAAGAAGTATGCATACTAGAATTTTAAGTATGCATACTAGAATTTTAAGTATGCATACTTAAAAAAGAAGTATGCATACTAGAATTTTAAGTATGCATACTTAAAAAAGAAGTATGCATACTACAATTTTAAGTATGCATACTAGAATTTTAAGTATGCATACTTAAAAAAGAAGTATGCATACTAGAATTTTAAGTATGCATACTTAAAAAAGAAGTATGCATACTAGAATTTTAAGTATGCATACTACAATTTTAAGTATGCATACTAGAATTTTAAGTATGCATAGTTAAAAAAGAAGTATGCATACTAGAATTTTAAGTATGCATACTTAAAAAAGAAGTATGCATACTAGAATTTTAAGTATGCATACTAGAATTTTAAGTATGCATACTTAAAAAAGAAGTATGCATACTTAAAAAAGAAGTATGCATACTAGAATTTTAAGTATGCATACTAGAATTTTAAGTATGCATACTTAAAAAAGAAGTATGCATACTTAAAAAAGAAGTATGCATACTAGAATTTTAAGTATGCATACTAGAATTTTAAGTATGCATACTTAAAAAAGAAGTATGCATACTTAAAAAGAAGTATGCATACTAGAATTTTAAGTATGCATACTTAAAAAAGAAGTATGCATACTTAAAAAAGAAGTATGCATACTAGAATTTTAAGTATGCATACTTAAAAAAGAAGTATGCATACTAGAATTTTAAGTATGCATACTTAAAAAAGAATTATGCATACTAGTATGCATACTTAAAATTCTAGTATGCATACTTAAAATTCTAGAATTTTAAGTATGCATACTTAAAAAAGAAGTATGCATACTTCTTTTTTAAGTATGCATACTAGAATTTTAAGTATGCATACTTAAAAAAGAAGTATGCATACTAGAATTTTAAGTATGCATACTTAAAAAAGAAGTATGCATACTAGAATTTTAAGTATGCATACTTAAAAAAGAAGTATGCATACTTAAAAAAGAAGTATGCATACTAGAATTTTAAGTATGCATACTTAAAAAAGAAGTATGCATACTAGAATTTTAAGTATGCATACTAGAATTTTAAGTATGCATACTTAAAAAAGAAGTATGCATACTAGAATTTTAAGTATGCATACTAGAATTTTAAGTATGCATACTTAAAAAAGAAGTATGCATACTAGAATTTTAAGTATGCATACTAGAATTTTAAGTATGCATACTTAAAAAAGAAGTATGCATACTAGAATTTTAAGTATGCATACTTAAAAAAGAAGTATGCATACTTAAAAAAGAAGTATGCATACTAGAATTTTAAGTATGCATACTTAAAAAAGTATGCATACTAGAATTTTAAGTATGCATACTAGAATTTTAAGTATACATACTTAAAAAAGAAGTATGCATACTACAATTTTAAGTATGCATACTAGAATTTTAAGTATGCATACTTAAAAAAGAAGTATGCATACTACAATTTTAAGTATGCATACTTAAAAAAGAAGTATGCATACTAGAATTTTAAGTATGCATACTTAAAAAGAAGTATGCATACTAGAATTTTAAGTATGCATACTAGAATTTTAAGTATGCATACTTAAAAAAGAAGTATGCATACTACAATTTTAAGTATGGATACTTAAAAAAGAAGTATGCATACTAGAATTTTAAGTATGCATACTAGAATTTTAAGTATGCATACTTCTTTTTTAAGTATGCATACTTAAAATTCTAGTATGCATACTTCTTATTTAAGTATACATACTTAAAATTCTAGTATGCATACTTCTTTTTTAAGTATGCATACTTAAAATTCTAGTATGCATACTTAAAATTCTAGTATGCATACTTCTTTTTTAAGTATGCATACTTAAAAACGAAGTATGCATACTTAAAAAAAGAAGTATGCATACTACAATTTTAAGTATGCATACTTAAAAAAGAAGTATGCATACTACAATTTTAAGTATGCATACTTCTTTTTTAAGTATGCATACTTAAAATTGTAGTATGCATACTTCTTTTTTAAGTATGCATACTTAAAATTGTAGTATGCATACTTCTTTTTAAGTATTTTAAGTTAAGAAGGCTTTGTATGTGAATTAGCATAGTTCAGTGGTAACATACAGCCTTTCTATGCCAATGAACAGGGTTCAAGCCTCAGCTCAGCCATGTCTTTTTTTTTTACTTCTTTTTTAAGTATGCATACTTCTTTTTTAAGTATGCATACTTAAAATTCTAGTATGCATACTTCTTATTTAAGTATACATACTTAAAATTCTAGTATGCATACTTCTTTTTTAAGTATGCATACTTAAAATTCTAGTATGCATACTTAAAATTCTAGTATGCATACTTCTTTTTTAAGTATGCATACTTAAAAACGAAGTATGCATACTTAAAAAAAGAAGTATGCATACTAGAATTTTAAGTATGCATACTTAAAAAAGAAGTATGCATACTACAATTTTAAGTATGCATACTTCTTTTTTAAGTATGCATACTTAAAATTGTAGTATGCATACTTCTTTTTTAAGTATTTTAAGTTAAGAAGGCTTTGTATGTGAATTAGCATAGTTCAGTGGTAACATACAGCCTTTCTATGCCAATGAACAGGGTTCAAGCCTCAGCTCAGCCATGTCTTTTTTTTTTACTTCTTTTTTAAGTATGCATACTTAAAATTCTAGTATGCATACTTCTTGTTTAAGTATGCATACTTAAAATTCTAGTATACATACTTCTTGTTTAAGTATGCATACTTAAAATTCTAGTATGCATACTTAAAATTCTAGTATGCATACTTCTTTTTTAAGTATGCATACTTAAAATTCTAGTATGCATACTTAAAATTCTAGTATGCATACTTCTTTAAGTATGCATACTTAAAATTCTAGTATGCATACTTCTTTTTTAAGTATGCATACTTAAAATTCTAGTATGCATACTTCTTTTTTAAGTATGCATACTTAAAATTCTAGTATGCATACTTTTTAAGTATTTTAAGTTAATAAGGCTTTGTATGTGAACTAGGATAGTTCAGTGGTAACATACAGCGTTTCCATGCCAATGAACAGGGTTCAAGCCTCAGCTCAGCTGTCTTTTTTTTTTACTTCTTTTTTAAGTATGCATACTTAAAATTCTAGTATGCATACTTATTTAAGTATGCATACTTAAAAACGAAGTATGCATACTTAAAAACGAAGTATGCATACTACAATTTTAAGTATGCATACTTAAAAAAGAAGTATGCATACTATAATTTTAAGTATGCATACTATAATTTTAAGTATGCATACTTAAAATTCTAGTATGCATACTTATTTAAGTATGCATACTTAAAAACGAAGTATGCATACTTAAAGAAGTATGCATACTACAATTTTAAGTATGCATACTTAAAAAAGAAGTATGCATACTATAATTTTAAGTATGCATACTTAAAAAAGAAGTATGCATACTTAAAAAAGAAGTCTGCATACTAGAATTTTAAGTATGCATACTATAATTTTAAGTATGCATACTTAAAAAAGAAGTATGCATACTAGAATTAAGTATGCATACTAGAATTTTAAGTATGCATACGTAAAAAAGTATGCATACTACAATAAGTATGCATTCTACAATTTTAAGTATGCATACTTAAAAAAGAAGTATGCATACTAGAATTTTAAGTATGCATACTAGAATTTTAAATATGCATACTTAAAAAAGAAGTATGCATACTTCTTTTTTAAGTATGCATACTTAAAAAGAAGTATGCATACTAGAATTAAGTATGCATACTTAAACAAGAAGTATGCATACTTAAAAAAGAAGTATGCATACTAGAATCTTAAGTATGCATGCCAAAAGTTAAATATACATACGAATAACCTTAAAATGACAAACATGACACTTGAAAATAAAATAATTTATATATGCAATTTATTAGATCCTTAAAATAAAAAGCCAGCTAAATTGTGAAAAAACTTTATACTTTTTGGATTTCTATAAATGAATGATAATAACTTGCTAATAGTCCATCACCTGAATCTTTCTAATTGGCCTTAACTTCAATACTATAGGTATTGTACCTGTACTATAAGACTCGCTCACACTCGTTATATTTTATATAATCTTGTCATTCGAAAATTGTTTAAATTAGGTTTATCATACGTTTTGATAAGAACGTAATATTTTTATGTGAACCATTCGACCACACATTCCATTTTCATTGTACTGAGTTCAGCTACAGTATGTTGTTCCATGTACCACCTGGAGGTTATTGTGTGAAGCCCAAAATATTAATTTAAATTCTTAGAGCCTGCGGTATATGCGTACTAGAATTTTAAGTATGCATACTAAGATTTTAAGTATGCATACTAGAATTTTTAATTCAATCATCAACATTTTTGTCCTGCTCAGAGTCACGGTATTTTCGCAAGTCAGACTTTTAGCTAAACCATTAAGTGGTGTGTTTTCAAGAGGTGGCAGAAAAATGGAGAACCTGAAGGAAATCCACACCGGCCCAGGAGAAACCATGAAACTCTGAAAAACTGACCACAATTCAGCATTGAACCAGCAAGCCTTGGAACATGAACTCATGACACTAGCCATTACTCACCACTGCAGAATGAGTCAGCTAAAGTTTAACTAGCTTACCATATGGATTAGTTAACTAAGCAACGTTTCCTAATGTACTCATACGTAGAAGTCTTTAACCAAATAAATGTGAATTGAGTATGGACACAAAGTTCATATGCACACTTTAAAAATGACAACATTTAAATGTTACTTAAACATACTTAAAAATCAGTTTGCAAAATAAATACAGATGTAGCCTTTAAGAATGCGTGTTTTTTCACCCAGTATCATGCTATTTGTCATGTGTGTCACGCGGTATACTGCAGGCACGGCTCTAAGAATTTAAATTAATATTTTGGGCTTCACACAATAACCTCCAGGTGGTACATGGAACAACATACTGTAGCTGAACACAGTACAATGAAAATGGAATGTGTGGTCGAATGGTTCGTATAAAAATATTACGTTCTTATCAAAACGTATGATAAACCTAATTTAAACAATTTTTGAATTACAAGATTATATAAAATATAACGAGCGTGAACGAGTCTTGTAGTACAGGTGTGCATACTTCTTTTTTTTAAGTATGCATACTTAAAATTCTAGTATTCATTATTCTGATGCTGAAACTGAGATATAATGATTAGTAAACACCTAAGGTTTGACCAATGAACCTAACCAATAACTAGTTTTTGGATGAAACTCTTGGAACAGAAACATGTGCAATGAAATACTTTTAATCACATTTCCATGATATCAGTGTGAGGATATGCATTTATTAAAACATGCAGTTAACAGTACTGTTCCCCATGTTGTTGGCAGCCATGAAAGAAATAGAGCTTCCCCATGTCCTAAATATTACTTTTACCCCTGAGACTTACCTTAGGAAATAAACAGTACTTTATCACACACCCCACTCTAAGACTGTACAGATGTGCCGAAAGAAGTTTCACATATTACGGTAATCATACAGAATATAACCTTAATACTGATAGGATACAGTGATAATCCATTTTTATTCTTTTATAAATGACAAATATAAAGAAAAAGACAGCTTATCAATTCATCTGAACTTTGCTCATTTTTGTATTCATTATTAAAACTCATAATATTTAGAGTATCCTAACAAGACAGATTCAGAATCTTTACACATGAAACTTCCAGGCTTATACTGTGCTGCTAAAGGCGCTACAATAAAGATATACAAATCATCCATCTTCGCCTTCAACACACCGATATTATTTTCACACCAAAAAATGGTTGCTCCTTATAAATGAGTAGATCATCTTTATATATTTTCTAGATACACAGATATATCCAAGAAAACAGTTTTGGCAGCAGAGTTAAAAATGAGTCTTGCCAGCAGGATCGGACGCAGATTTGCCATCTTCACTCTTCGGCTGTGAAGTACAAGGAAGAACACATGAGGAATTTCTGACATCAAGAACATTCAAGAACAACTTAATACTTGAGTTTTTTTAATCTACTCTCTATCTACTGCATCTGTAGTGTATGTGTGATTATGACTGACTAATTTCCTACATGTCTCCCTGTGCAGTGTGTCGACTCAAAACTCCATTATACTGGATATTTACAGAGAGCTGCTGAACTCCATAAATAAACATTTATGCAAAACATTTTCATGATTTCTTCAGACATTTGTAACTGAAGCTTGAAAGTATGAGATGTGAGGATTTTTTTTTCCAGAGGAAGAATTTGTGATAATGCTTTACCAACATAGTTAACAAAACTCAGTGCTCTTCTTTGTTGATGCATGGAGAGCACAAAACCTTCATAAATAACCAAAAGTACTCTTTAGTGTTTTGCTCAACTGTTGGGAAGTTGGATAAGGCTCAAATGACAAACAAACTCAAATTCACTGCATATGTGACAGTTGGTATACTCAAAAAGAACAACCAGTACTTCCTATATCTAGGACACACTGCACACGCATTTTTAAACATGCATTTTTAATACCTCCTTGTTAAAATGTAGGCAAAGGGGTATATTTTGATATAATACTTTTATTGATGACGTTTATTGTAAATGGTGTGAAGGTTCTTGTCTTTGGTAATCACGCATACAGAAAAAATACAGTAGATAGAGATGAAAAACACTAGAGTATTGACACTAAAATTCTAAAAACACTAAAGTATCAATCTAAAAGCATTTTTTTGTGCACACTCAGATACAGAAAAAAAGCCTACGTGTGAAAATGCCCCGAATCAGTAAATGTATCATGTATTGTGTGCCATGTGTTTAAATTACCTTTGATTTAAAGAGCAGGTTAATAACTCCTTTGGAGCGCCGGTCACCAGTTCGGTCAGATGGAAGACACACAGACATGGTCTTACTGTCCCGTTTAGAACGTGCTGACTCCAGCTCCTCACTCCCATTGGCTACTGTCAGAGCCAGACCTATTATACAACAAAATATTAAAATACAGTTGGTGAAGCTTGTATAGACATCATCAACCTGTTAAACTGCAAATGTGAATATTCCACATTTTATTTACTAAAAATTAGGACATAAAGTCTGATAACAAGGATTTTGATGTGTGTGCATGTGTTTGTACCAGTAATAGTAGGCAATGATCTAGAGTTACTACTGGCCAGGCTGCTCTGTTCACTGGGCTCTGACAGATTTGTATCACTCCGGAACTCCTGCTTCTTTGACATCTAAGACATAACAGGAAATTAAATACACACTAAAATTGGGAGTTCTGTCCCAGATTGCTATTGGTTTTGCCAGATAAAGCTCCTTTATGTATGAAACACAGTGCATTAAGTCCACTTAAAAGGAGATTAGTCTATTTAGTGAAAGGATTCTGCTGTGACTAACCCGTCTGAGGTCCAGGGTGCTGATTCTCTCTTTCTCTTCACTGATAAAGATCATGCTGCCTCTACTTTGCTTCTTTTTCTTTTTGGACTTCCTCAACTTGACCTAAAAGAATAAAATCATGGGCATGAAAATGAGACGAAGTCAAATCCTGGTAAACTGTGAAAGAAATAAAAGATGTAAAACCACTGCCATTATCATCATCATCATCATCATCATCATCATCAATAATTAGCACCCCCACTATCATCATCTTAATATATATAGTACTTTTTTCTTTTTTAAAAAAAATACTAATAAAGGAAAATATGAGAAATATAAGAAAATACACTCACTCGCCGGTTTAATAGCAACATCTGTATACCTGCTCATTCATGCAATGGGGAAAAATCAGTGGCATGGTTGTTGGTGCACCAACAATGGCATGGCATGGAGATGGACTCATTCGATGCATTATGAGCTGCTTTTCTGCCCACTGTGGTTGTTAAGAGTGCTTATTTGAGTTATTATAGACTTCCTACCAAGTTGAACGAGTCATCAACGAGCAGGTTACTGTCAGCAGAACTGTTGTTCATTGAATGTTTTTTGTTTTTCGCACCATTCCCTGTTCCACTCTACACTCCTGTTCCACCATTCCATGCCATCCGGCACCAACAACTGTACAGAGGTACAGGTGTTCCTAATAGTGGCTAGTGAGTGTATAATAAAAGACACCAAAATATTATCAGAACCAGACTAAAAGAAGGTGTTTTAACCTGAATAATAAAAAAAAGACATTCCAACAACTAAATTCTGATTCTAGGATTAAGTGCTTAGGTTCTCACCTCTACCTCAAGGCCGCTCTCGTCAATCACACTGATACTCCCACTGGAGTGGGGCAGGGAGGTGGGGCTGAGTGGCCCTGAGTCCAGAGACAAACTACACAGACAGAGAGAGAGGGAGTAAGAGAGAGAGAGAGAGACAGAGAGTAAGAGAGAGAGAGAGAATTATTGAGAGAGGTTATTGGATGAGAATAGAAAATATACATGAACTATTGAATCTGTAAGTGTGTTGTTTTTCAGGGTGTGTTTACCTGTCTGGGTGTAACTTAGTGGGGGTCCCACATTCTGATCCTGCTAACGAGCAGATGGACTGCCGAACTGAGCGAAGTACAGAACGTGGACGAGTAGACCGTCTCTCATCCATGTCCGGCTAGCAGAGAAAAATGAAACAAAATAAATCAATACAAGAAAATAAAACTCCCTTCTTTTATATTAACACTAATCTAATTTCCCCTTGGGGAACAATGAAGTACATATAATTATCAATCCACAGTGTCCATCTCAGTTAGTCTGTCTCTCACCAGTTCCCTTGAGCCGTACTCTTTCTCCACTTTCTTTTTCAGCTGTTTGAAGCAGTCCTCCATACGCTCATGAAAAGGTCGTAGATCGTCCGTCACCCTCTTACCATGCAGAGCGATTCCTCGGCCCAGCAAGGGGATCTGAAGGAAGGGGTACACGTCATGCCACTTCAGTAATGGGACAAGCTTTTTATAGAGCTATATGTTGGGATACGCATGCAGACATTTTTGTGTGTACCTGCCATGCGATGAGGTCTTTGAGACGGTGCAGCTTTTCTTTGTCCTCTGGATGCTCGTGTGTGTACTCCTCTATAAAGAATGCCTAAAAAGGCAAGTTAAAAGCGCTACTTTTAGAGTAATTGTGGAGTAAATGTTTAGAATTTATCTCCAGAATTATTTGCACCCTTGGAAAAGATGGGTGAAAAGATTTAGGAAATTTTTTTTTGGTTAAAATCTTCCAATATAGTCACACTATCAAAGTGTGTACAAACGTCCTATGTCATAGTCTTCATGCAAAAATCAGAACAAAGGGTGGGTAGCTTTTCTTAAACACAAATCCAACACACACCTTTTCATACTTGGCAAAGCCACCCATGACAGCAGGATCCACGATACCATTAAGCAACATGGAAAGGGGGTTTATGGGTAAAGTCTCTTCACACTGGTATTGGTTAATCATTGTAAGTATTTTTTCATTGGTGCTTCCCATCGTCTCTATGGCATTCTCCAGAGGACTCACAGTCGTCTGATAGAAAAGTGGTAAAGAAGGAAATGAACAGTTATAGTTTTGTCGTTTAACAGCAAACACTGCTGATTAAAATGAGTGCTTGTCTAACCCATTTCTCTGTGATACTCACATGAGTCATGTTTGTGGCCTCGAACCAGCGCAGGATCCCTGGCAACTTATACGCAGTGAAGAAAGTGGTGCGTTCAATCCACATAGACTACACAAAAAGAGAGGGAGATGGAATATTATTCCTGTGCATGTGTTTATGTGTGTATGTGTACCAGCAAAAAGTTGTGACTTACAGCGAACTCATTATCAGGGTCCACTTTTCCCTTCCTCACAGGTCTGGAATACTGGAAGCGCTGAACATAGTTGGACTTATAGAAGCTAAAAAATAAATATGTGTAAAAGTGGGAAGAACCGTACAACATGGTCTAATACATGTAAATCCACAACAATTCACATGACTCAAGTTATAATTGTACCTTTTCATAATACGACATTCATATAAAATTGAGCAAAATCCTACATTGTCCATGTTTCTTTCATATTCATTCACATTTCTCATGAGATCAGGTTAGAAGTATACTCATCCAAGAGCTGGAGACTACAAGCAGTATTTATATTGTGATTATTGTAATACTAACTTGATAATCTGATCAGGAACTGGCTTGTTCATCAGACGGGGTGGGATTTCCAGAACAGGCTGGACAGTGAAGCATTGGATGTCTGAAAACGCCATGCTAAGAATGGTATACTGACACAGATAAGCTTATTTTACATTCCACACTCTAAGCTTTTAATGTCCAATAAAAACAAATTATTTCCCCACTCTTAGCTAATAAACATTAAGCTAAGAGTGAGGAGTGGAACCGTTTTACAGGTTTTATAGATTAGATTTTCATCTAGTGATGATAAAATTTACAATAATTGACCAGACATTGCATGAGGTCTTTTCAGAGTCATAAAATAGGTTCATCTTAAACTTATCCATGCATTTCAATTTCTAACCCTACATCTAGAGTTGATTTATGTGTGTCTGAGCCTATAAAATACCCAATTATACAGTCATGTGGTCTAGGGATTTGTTATGCCCTGCTTGATTTTTGTTGTATACATGTGTACATGTTTGTGATGTACTGTACAGTGTGTCTTGTCTTTAATGGATACATTGCAATGGGGAGTTCCTGATGTCATCTCCAGGTATGGTAGTGGTATTAAGTCTGACAGCACTGGGGAACTGACTCATCAGGTGGCTCTGGAAATCTTCCCTGCGCTCATACTCCTTCCCACGGTGGATAAACACCTTGTTCTGCATGAGTAACACAAGAGTAAACATGACACGTATGTATATATGCATATAACATATTCATTTCTTTCATTAGAAAACTTATGAACACAAACACTGACCCGTAGGAATTGAGGAAAGCCGCAGCCATAGTAACCAACGGCAAAGTAATCTGGTTTAGGTCGCAGGATCTTCATAATATTCTCATAGAACTTGGCCTG
Organism: Ictalurus punctatus; assembly: GCF_001660625.3. Lineage (NCBI taxonomy): Eukaryota > Metazoa > Chordata > Actinopteri > Siluriformes > Ictaluridae > Ictalurus > Ictalurus punctatus. Next base: position 9,718,413 of record NC_030429.2, read on the forward strand.
TTGTTTCTGTAAGCAGTAAATACAGTGGAACATATCAGAAACACTGAAAGAGAACATTTCATTGACTTTGTCAGTAAGAACTGAAAGATGTAAAACAACGAGCGTTTTACAAGCTGTACTTCCGTAACACACTTTGGTCTTTAGTTAGACAGATACAAAAATCTAAGCTGCAATTTATACACGATTCACAAAGAAAGTTGGCCCAATTTGATGAAAATAAGACAGTGCTCACCTTTTGTTCCCTGAAACTGGTGAATATGATTAAAACCCCTGATTATCTACAGAACAGTTTCATTTAATTATCATAGTCTCATATAATTACAAAAATTCAGACAGCCTGATTAATTAGCAGAATAGATGAAATATAACATCAAGTTGAAGCTATCTCATCATTAGACTGGATATAAGTCGTTCCCTTCCCCTCAGCAGAAGGTGATTAAACTAGCCATCAAAGATTTAGAGGGAATGACAGGTGTGGAGTAATGACTACATGGCACATATCCAGGATTCATGAATCTTATATTATATTGTGTGGAAAAAAAAAAGCTGAAAAATCTGTGTGCGGCTGTGTTTACCAGACTCTGGCCAAGTAGTTCATAGTCGAAGACCTCCATCTCATACTGTTCTGCAAGTTCTTTACACAAAGCAATGGCTTCCTCCCACATCTAAAACACACGGACGCATGGAAATATAAACACACAAGGGGATGAGAGGCCAGTAAAAATAGAGAGAAATTACAGCTAAGAACTAAAATGAATTAGATTTTTCATTGTGTGAAATCTCCATTTGTTTTGAGTTAAAAGATTGTAAGTACCAAGACAGTTAACTAATGTGCACAACATATGTTGGGCAAGTTCTAGCTGTTAATCATTGTGCAGGACAAATCCTTTTAGGTATTAGAAAGAAATGGACAAAGAACTTGGATAATTATTTGGAGTAAAGGTATGATAAGTAGAAATACTTATTTTCACTTTAACATCAGATTTAATCAGGAACTGAAAAAAGTACTCTAAATTGTAAATAAGTTATCAGTAAGTTATCCAGCATTAAGCATTGTGTGTAAGCTTTCTATTACCTAATGCACTCACATAATTTCTAGTAGAAACAGCACAACAGTTACATCAGAGTTATGGCAATACTTTTAATCTCAGTTTTAAATTCATTGTAGTTCACAAGTGGGGCTGAATCTCGGCTGTAAAAGAAAGCGTGGGTTCTTTTGGTTTTGCTGGGACCTTAACATGTCCTTCAGTATACAATTCATTATTGTATATCAATATGTTGTGTCTGTATGCTTAGCGCAGAAAAGACTCATGAAAACATAACACGTACTGTTATGTTTTAATAAAACTTTAATATAAAAGAAACATTTATTATGCTACTGACACTGCTACACACAAATGTAAAAAAACACACTAAATTTCACAATTATTAAATTTACTGTATGCTTCTATTAATTCCTAACAAGTTTCCCACTACACCTATAAGCTCTCAACAATTTATATGAAATTTAGTTAAACTATCTTGCTATTACCATTTTTTTTTATAGTGCTTTATACCACAGTCGTAATGGCTCCCTGCAATACCCCACCTAACCACCAGAGGTCAAGCTCTCTTGGGTTTTAGTTTGGATTTCATTACTTCCTGTTACTAGTAAAGTATCTATGTATCTAATTTGTGTTGTTTCCTTTTTTCACTGCACAGTTTTGAGCTGCATTCACTAGTTTACCATGCGCTTCTTTGTGTACTGGTTTCTGGATTGTTTGTTTTTATTTACCCTTCTGCCTACTTTTACCTGTGCAGTTATGACTGATTATTGTAAGCATAGTATAAACTTTTTACCAGATTTTGCTCTCGGTTTGAATTCGGCTTTTGGTTTCAGGGTTGATGCTACACTTGTACATATTTATAAAGAGCCCAATTATGCTGCCGAGTCCTCTGTGTTACAACCTCACGCTTACCTGCTTAATAGCTAGAACCTGCCTGGCATTTCAATGTACTTCAGTAAAACTTTCTTGGTACTTTCCTTATTGCAATCCAAAATAATTACTTTGTAGTTTGTAAGACTTTGGATCAGAAGGACATGAGTTAAAAACCCAATCTTGCCCAGCTGACGCTGCTGGGAACTTGAGCAAGGCCCTTAACCCTCAACTGCTCAGTTGTATAAAAAAAATTATATAAATGTAAGTTGGTGTGAAGTCCAGCGCACCTTTCCCTTGTCGAAGTAGCTGATGATGGTGTCATAGAGTGTCTCTTTGAGCTGCCGCTGTGTCTGAGGACTCTGGAAATCCAGCTGAGGTGAACACTGCTCATCTGACCACTTTAGGAATAGAAGATGGTAAGAGGATAATGAAGTTATATATAAGACTGAAATAAAATGAGCTATATGAAAATTAAACTGACATACAATAGCATAATCTGTTTATATATGCATGCACACACACACATATATATATGTATTTATATGTATATATTTATATGTATATATGTACATATAAATGCAGATGGAAGTTATATAAGATATATGTTGTATATAAGAGGATGTCCAGAGGCAGCCCAAGTTGTCCTCACCAGAGGATCATGTGTCAAACTACATCAGTCAGAATGTAATCTAGCACAAACTGCACATTGGTAATTACATCAATCAAACATGACAGACACAGAGAGAAAGAGAGAGCATGAGAGACAGAATGAGAGACATTGCAATGAGCTCCATAAATTAAGGTGTTTTGGCTGCAGGAGGTGAAGTGAATTCATAAATCTAGTCTGCGACCCACAAAGGACCATTGGACATGGCCAGGGACTGTTGTAAATCAGCCAATAACGACACCTCTTTCCTCTCTAAGAACTGCCACTGCACAAACCAAAGTATCTCTCTTATTACTACAATGACCTTGTGCCAAAGGTCAAACAGTATTTCATCAAACAGTAATGTATTCTCTCTGTGTGCGCACATGTGTGCATGCATATCTGTGTGTGTGTGTGTGTGTGCGTGCGTGTGTGTGTGTGCATGTTTGTGTGTATAGGAATGCATTGGTCTGCTTCAGTCTGCATGTGTGTCCATGTGTGTACCTTAAGCAGCTTGGAATGCAGCAGAAGTGTGTATGCAGCCTCTGTGTAATTCTCTCCCTCCAGATGAAGATCACGTAGCTTGTAGAGGTACCTGTAATATACAATCATTCAAATGTTTAAGATCCCACTTTCTACGTTTACACACCTAAAACAAGTCTGTCAAAGCATCGTGTCACTCAATGTACAAAACTGGGTCTGAATGAATTCATGGCATGCTTTATTTGACACATTTTTAAATGATTATGTATCAATGTTCTGATTAAATATTAAACGCGAGTAATGCTTCCTAAAGAGATATTACATTAGTTCGATTTGTTTCTGTATCTGAATTCTGTGGCTGAATTTGAAATGGCCGTTGGGCGTAGTATGCACTATAATGGCACTACTGTATCGTTGTTATATCATATGAAGTGAGCGTATATAGTGAAGAGGAAGCCATTTGGGATTTGTTCTGTGTGCTAGAAAAGCGGAAAAAAACAAGTTAAATATCAGCACTCAGGTAACATTAGAGAGGGTGCGTGAATAAAAATTTAAACTAATCAGTATATTTATATATACATGAGAATAGAAACCACCACTATTTTCCCTTTCAGTGGTTTATGCAATACAGTCACATAAACATTATTATTATTATTATTATTATTATGAGAAATATTATTTATAAGTCTACTAATGTGTTAATAGTTGCTTCCATATAAAATTACAGGCTTATTAATATTTGAATGAAAATCTGAGTGCAATTTTAAAGGAATTTGAAGTCCCAATTTCACTCATACCACTAAATAATTAAGATGTATTTTACAATGCTTTCCATAAGAGGGCAGAATTGGAGCAGTAATTCAGTACTGTGAAACAAACCTAACCTGAAATTACTGGTGTATTTGTATGCTCTGCCTCCAGGGATGACCTATGGACTATGCATTAAGTAAGGGATTTATACTTGGGCTGTATATTTGGTTTGCACTCTGCCTCATCTATAAGATACATTGGATATAAATTTGTGCCAAAAAAATAAATAGAAATGGAAATGAAGGGCAGGATCGATATCAAGGTGTATTCACCTTAATAAATAATAACTAATCTTGAACCGACTGGAAAATGACTGTGCTCTTGAAAAAGAAAGAGGCTTCAAGGTCTGGAGTAATGCCATGTTCTTGCAGGCTGTAGAAAATGATTCAGTAGGAACTGGACTCCAGTGCTAACTCAACTCTCTAATGAAGGCTGCTCTGCCAATAGAAAATGACTTGTGAGGTGTGAGGTCTTCTGTCAGACAAATCAAGGGTGAACCATCTACTCTGAAATGAAAACTGGATTTTTTTTTACAGTGTAGAAGCTCAAGGTCAGGAGGGAGAACTTATGCGAATCATGGCATGGATGGCAGAACTGGGACATCCCTCACATATTGGCTTTAAATATTCAGCCTGGTCTCCTTGTGAATAAAACGTGTGCTGTAAATTTGGCTCTAGCCAAGCTCCTTCTGTTCGGACACAGAGTCATCCAAGTTTAATGTGCCTCTAAGGTGGCTGTATGTCAAACAGGAAAGAAGAAATCCCTCTTTCTTTCTCGCTCTAATAGGCACCTGGCACATTTTAATCCAACAATGTTCTTGAGAGTTGGGAGTGGAGATGAACTTTGTTCTCTCTGAATCAGTGTAGCGGCTTTTTTTCAGTGTCACTTACAGCTGCAATATGGTCGCTCTATACCAGCAGAGGACTTACCGCTCAAATTCCTTGAGAAAGGAATTTGGAAATTCTCTAGAGAACTGCATGCACTGGGTTGAAGGTGTTTCTGCTCTTCTTTTAGGAATGGCTTTTACTAAATGAGCCAGCAGTATTGCCTGAGTACCTGGACTGAACTGTGTTTTGGTTACAGTATGCATGTGTGTGTGTGTGTGTGTGAGAGAGAGAGAGAGAGAGAGAGAGAGACAGAAAGAGAGAGAGAGAGAAAGAGAGAGAGAGAGGGAGAGAGAGAAGGAGAGAAAGAGAGGGAGAGAGCGAGACTCTAGCTTTCATCACGCTTTCTTTCACACAGTCTTTCAATATCACCCGTGCTGATTTGTTCTTTGCTAAGTCACACTGCTGTATTACTTGCAGTGTAACATTTCCATCACTTTAATTCCTCCACACCCATCTCTCTCTTTCTTTCTCTTTCTCTCTCTCTCTCTCACACACACACACACACACCATTTTCTGCCCTTCTGCTGTTTGATTCCCTTCACTACTTCTCTTTCACCATCACTCTGTTTTCCCCTTGTTAATTCCCATATGCACTCTTGTTTTCTTTTTTCATCAATCTCTGCCACATACTGGCTACCTCATTGTCTCGCTCTCTCTGTCCTTCCATCTCCATCCCATTTATCCCCATCTTTGAATTCTTCATGTCAATCACTTCATCTGTCATTTAGTGATTCAGAACCGTGCCTTTCCAGCAGAAAGAAATGAATTTTCATTCAAATGTTTTACTTCATTTTCTTTCTCACTCCAGACAAATAGCACTGACTAAGCACTATCCACAACCACTCCATTTATATATATATATATAAATCTATAAAACCAAATTACCTGATGTACATCCCCTCACGATTGATGTCTTTGTAGAAATTCTGTGGAAAACAAGTTAAAGAAATGCTTAGTTTACACATTAATGTGTGTGTCTTTGTGTGTGTGTGTGTGAAAATCTTTCTCCTATTGAACACCATTGTTAATGAACTAGCAATGTTCTCCTTGTGACATCGATGCAGTGCAACTGCTAATTTATCACTAACAGGAACGAGGACAATTCAACACCAATAAAGAAATTAGCACCAGAACTACTAAGCATACCACAAATATTTCAATGTAAACATATTTAATGTGTTTCAGGGTGGAGGTTTCCTTTAAGCACACTTTTCCCCAGGTTATATGCTTTGCTACATGGCAAAGGAAAGCAGCTTTACTGCTCCAGTGAATATGGAAACTGCCCAAGCAGCACTGTCTCAAAGTTGTAGGACACAGGTTATCCCGTGAGAGCTTAATACAGCAAACTTATGAAGGATAGTATTGAAACAATCTATAATATAATGCCACTCAGCATTTTCCAAATACTGTAGAGCAGTATCAGTGTTATACATTATACTGAGTCTAAATCCCAGTCCTGTCAGTTACGTTCCTCTTTTTATCCCCCAATGTCACCAGTGTAGCTACAGCACAGTGATATTTGAAGAAAAGCAAACAGATTTGAGTTTGTTTTTGCATATTTTTATTTGGCCAATAAAATGCCTGCATATCTCAAGACTCTTAATTGCAACCTAACATCCAGCGTGTATCCAATGCATTTCAGGATTTTTTGGCTTTTCAAAATTCGTCTGTGTAGTGTAATGCTCTAAACCCCACTTTCCCATGTCACCCAGAACAGGACGAGTTAGATTTTGAGTCTAGTTCCTATTAACATTCCTTCTTCATGATGTCTCAGAGAGTTTTCTTGTTACTGGCTTGCTCATTAGATCATCTGGATCTAGATCGGAATTTCAAAGCTGCTTTACTAATTTCAATGGCAACTGTTTAAAGGTATCAAGCAGTAATCTAATTATTGACCTTATTCTGAATAAGGCAATATTGTGATTAAGGTGTTTACATGAGTTGTTTTTAGGATGATCCTTTCATGTTCCTGTTTTACACTTTATAGAACATAGATCGATTAACGGCACACGTCATTACGTCCCCACGCCACGCCGTCCGATGTTCCCTCTAGAATTTTATAGATCAACATACAGTTCGTCTTCCTTATTGTACCGTATACAGTTTTGGGTGTTTTTATTTTTAATTTTTACGAAAGCTTCAAGTGCAGTTAATTATTTGTCATGTTATACGTGCAAACAGACGACTGCTTGAAGCCGTGAGCTGCGTTCGAAACTGCGTACTCACCTGCTATATAGTAGCTGAGATGTATTTCTATACATGTATTGTATATACAATAGCTGACATGTATTTCCCCTACTATATACGTGTATTTGGCCTACTATATACGTGTATTTGGCCTACTATATACGTGTATTTGGCCTACTATATACGTGTATTTGTATGTAGTAGGTAAGTACGTGGTTTGGGACGCAGCTGTGCTCTCTTGTTTGCTGTTAAACGGTTGAGCGCTGCCGTGTGTGTACGTGTCCTGTCGCATAATGCGGTGAAAACTCCCACACGATGTTAATAGTGTGATTGAGGTGTGTACATGTCCGTAATGCGACTAAAACAGGAATACTCCACATGTCTTAATTCGATTTGTGTTTATTTCGAGTATGACTTTAGTCGGATTGATGTCATCAATAATCACTGTATACATGGTAGTTTCTTAATCAGAGTATCGTCTTAATCGGGTTAATATCGGATTATTGTTGTCCATGTAAACGTACTGAATGGTATCCGAATAAAATGAAAGAAAATTAGTTTTAACTAAATTATTAATCAGTATCTACAAATTGATCATCTAATATTTTAGTTCTTCTTCTTTTTTTTTTTGCTTCTGAGTCAAAAGCCAAGATTAATGATGTGGCCTCTGATATTAATCTATAGAGTTGCTGCCCTTTCGATAATAAGTCACAGAAATGAATTAGCCTCCAATTTTATGGCATTTTAAAGAGATTCCAAAAATGCCAACGAGACCTCTAAGCACTCGGCTCAAACATACGAGAGACTTGGCTGGTGTGTCAGTGTGTCGTTGGCTGGTATGATAGTGTGCCTGATTTGCCAGTTGGTATTGATTCAGAAGTAAAAGTAGAAAGTCAGAGGTTCCATTTCAGGTGGGTATCATGGGAAATGGGCTGGATGGTTACGATACTGCAATGTGCCTTTTACCGAGAAGCCCATTTCCCAAATTGTGGCAGGGGCATCCAATCCATTCATTTTGGCTCGCCTGCAGGCAAGACTATACCCTCTCCTTGTGCCAAGGAAGGCTTGTTAAATGCACCTTCCCAAACACAAACATTATCCCTCTCTTCCTGTATGCGGTTCTACAATGAGAATACGAGCAATGAGTTATCTAGTACACTATGTCTAAGATTTGAACATCTGCAAGTTTCTTTCAAACTCAGATCCTAAATCATGGCAGACAGTTACTGCCCTTGATCACATGAAAGGAAACACTTGTGATTAATTTCTGACTCAGCATCTTAACCAGTGCCAGAGCATTTTGTTTATATTTGAATAGCACATGATGAGGCATTTTAATCACGGGCTGATTCTGATTTTGATGACAGTGTGGAAAGTGGTACACCTACAAGCCATGCAGATTAGATGCTGTAGTTGCCTCTAGTCATATTTTGTGTTTATGATCATGATATAAATGCAAAACCCCCCAAAAAGAAAATAGCATAAGATCATGGCTTACACAGATATTCGTTTTTGCAGAAATATTTAGATATTTTTGAGGAAGTTTGCATCATCCCGAGAAGTGGTGTAATTGTTTAAAAATAAACTCTCTATGCAAATATATCTAAACAAAATAAGCTCCTGACAATTCCTTTTGAATACCCTGTGTGCGCTCGCTCAGCACAGTGACATATCACTAATTAAATAATATTAGATTGCAATCATAGATACATTTCATATTGATATGTTAGTGGTAGAATTAATCAGCTGTCTGACAGAACTAATAACAGATATGTTTTCTTGTCTCTACAATTGTAGTTATATCAGAAATATAATCAATCTTGCATTGAATTATCTTCATATCATCTATCCATCCATGTTCCATATCACTTATCCTACACAGGGTCATGGGGAGCCTATCCCAGGGGACTCGGGGCACATCCGGGACGGGGTGCCAACCCATCTTAGCATCTTTATATCTTGTTTTTAAGTTATATAATTGATTTTGTTAATTACATAATGTTGTGTTTCTGAAAAAATTGAGCGTTTCATTCACATTTACTAGCCACACATGGGTTGTTTGTTCATATTTAGTCAGTTTTCCTTATTCAGTAGTCGTGTGAAGTAGCTTATTTATGTATGTGAGTTAGGGTGACATCTATAGTGTACATCCATAAAGAAATGAGACAGGAGTCAGGGATTTATCATTTTCCCCTTAAGTCTGAGCTAAGACAGCGTCTTGACAGGCAGTAATGAAAAAGCCATTTGGAGGCAGAGTTAAAAATTTGGGTTTGAGAACTGATTTTGAATGTCACACACTCTTTTGTGTGACTTTATGACATTAGGCAATAATGAGAAAGGTTACATGTAAACCTACACAAAGATATATATATATCTTTATAATAAATTCACCGCAATTGACCCCAGTGTATTATAGTTCAAATAGTATTATTATGGTTTTATTATTTTGTATAATTACTATAGTTCATATAGTAGAGTATATTAGAGTTCAAAGCCCAGGGTTCAAATATTCTTGCAGACAGGATTCCATCTAGCACTAAAAGGGTTTTTCAGTTCGCATATTTGGAAATAGCAGATATTTTGCTTTACAAAAAGAAGTTATAAATATGGCCCATAAGATTCAGCCTACCATCGAAAAAACCAGACACCCTGCACTTTATACTTTGCAGAGGTTGGTAGTAATGCGCCTCATTTACTTCATTACATTAAGAGTAGGTTTAACTGGCCATACTTAAACTCTTACTCGAGTTCATTTTTAATCACAGAAATGTACTTTTACTTCGCTACATTTGGTGGCGTTCCTCCGTTACTGTTAAATAGTAATGAATATACAGTATGTGGTTTTAATAATTAGTTTCTATCAGGTATAATGAGGTCACGAGTCTCACGATACGCTGCAGTGGTCTGAATGTGAACGCAACAACCAACAACTTTTTTAGTGGCTCAGTCCTGGTGAGGGGGAAGAAGCAAGTGTGTCGAGGGAGGCAGGACACACACACACACACACACACACTTTCTCTTCTGTTCGGCTCCATAGTCTGTTATTTTATTCTGTGTTGTCTTGTTTAAATGCAGATGCTGACAAGTTTGTGTTGTTAACATGTTGTGAAAATAAAGACAGCCAACTGTTTTTTGGGGTGTGTGTGAGGTTTTGTGTTGAAAATGACTATATTTGTGTTCTGTGTTACTGTACCCATAACCAGACTGGGATATGCTGCTTCATCTTGAACCCAGGTTTTATAGCATATAAACAGAACAGACCGACTTTCAAGTAGAGGTGTGACTTGCAGTTCTCCATGCAGTCTGAGATTCAGGATTTTCCCTTCATTTTAATCTTATCTAAAGTACCTAGTAACATGCTACTTGAGTAGTTGTCTCACTGGATATTTTATTACTCTTACTCAAGTAATTATTAACATTATTACTTTTACTGTTACTTGAGTAATTATTTGTATAAGTATTTTTACTTGTACTTGAGTAAAGCTTTTGGCTACGCTACCCACCTCTGATACTTTGAGATGGAAAAGAATGGATGGCTAAATGGCAGGTTAACTGAATGGTCAGAGATTGAGTTTAATGGTCAGTTATGAACACTGATTGATGGTTGAAGCTCTATACGCTGCTAGTCTGGTGGGCGGGGCTTACATGAGTGGGTTTATGAGGCTTACCAAAAGATTGACAGTGCAGCTCATGCGGTTGTTACGGCTGTCATCGCTCATCACTGTGCGGTAGTCAAGGAGACGTTCCAATAGTCCAGTCACCAAGGAAACAAAGTTGCGCACCTCTGACAAAAGGTGGAGTCGCTCCTGGGTACACTCTAATAAACTACAGGTATACACACACACACACACACACACACACACACACACACACACACTCACCATTTAGGAATATATATACACTCAAATAAAAAATTAATGCGCACACACACACACACGCACACAGTAGAAGTAGATGGATGCTTTGACCCAGGTCTATCAGAAAGCACAGGTGTGTGTTTTTTTAGGTGCAAAGTCATGCTTCAGCTACCAGACACTAAAGATAAATCAGATCAGACAGTGTGTGTGTGTGTGTGTGTGTGTGTGTGTGTGTGTGTGTGTGTGTGTGTGTTAACAAACGAGACAGAAATAAAAGTGTCAGCTACAGTGTGTATGTGTGTATAGGGGATAGGTACATGCTCTGCAATAGCTCCATGTATCTAACGTCTCCTCCCCCTCCTTCCACCTCGTGATCCAACTTGAGGATGATCTCATTCTCAAACTAAAAACATGAGACAGAAAGAGTGCAAGAGAGAGAGAAAGAGAGCGGGGGGAAGAGTAATATCAGTTGTCAGTACAACTATGCATTTGAGCATAAATATGAATATTTGCAGCATATGACATTTATCCAGCATTCATCTTTGTGTGTGTGTGTGTGTGTGTGTGTTTGTGTGTATACGTACTTTCCTAAAGTGTCCTGTGTGATTGTGTTCACAGTGCATCATGTCAAAGAAGATGGGTATTGTAGCTCTGCGAAGTTCTTCTTCAGGGATCAGAGTCATCTCCAGTATCGGGCCCACCATTCCGGGAATAAAACATATCTTATTCACCTCTACAACACACACACACACACACACACACACACACACACACACACACACACACACACAGCTTTGAAACAGGCATGCAGTAGAAAGTCAATTTGTTTGCACTCTTATGAAAGTTCTCCTGCAGAGAAATTGACCTGCTGCACTCCAAGCTGTACAGCAAAGGTTTAACTAAGCTTAACTACACTGACACTGCAACCATGAATGATCCCTATTTTCTACCAAACTCATAATTTACAATTTTCATAATTTGTCCCCGAGGCCTGACTCTGGGTTACTCCTCTGTAACTCCCTCTATTAGAAACAGCTCAAGTGCACTAAGAATCAGCCCTGATGGAAACATGATGAGACACCAGTTCGGTCTCTGTTGCCTCAAGTGTTTCAAAAGTGGAGCAGTATGGCTACAGGTCTGCTTCCTTCATCATGATGACAGTCTAATGAATTCTTCAAGGGTTGTTAGCTTGCTAAAAGGTTTACTTGCACCCACACTGTTGTACATTAAACTACATTAAACCTACAGTAAACTGGGTGAGTAGGATTCATTAATAGGGATGTGACCTTGACTTGGATAACCTGGACTGACTACCTCACTCATTTAGTCATTTATACTAATTTGACAGAAATCAGAAGGAAAAAACAAAACAAAACAATTACCAGTCTACATTTTAAGTGTAACTGATTAGCTGCCAGTAAACTTTGTGCTTTCAACCAACTGACATGACATACATATCTTGATGAATAAAAGATATACGGTGTGATGTTTATCAGTGCTCTTCCTCTAATGTAGTACAAATTCAGAGAAACAGGACATTTCAAACAAAAGCTGATTAAGGACTTTTGTCTGAAACATATACAGTACAGTATGTGGGAGGAAACCAGAGAAAAGCCACATTGACACACCGAGAACCTAAGAAACGCCACGCAAACAATAATCCAAGCTCAGGATCGAACCAGTGATGATGGATTCATCCGTTCCATCCATCCATCCATCCTGTTTAGATATTGCTTATCCTACGCAGGGTCACAGGGGAGCCTGGAGTCTATCCCAGAGAACCCTGGGGGGGACAAAGCAGGGTTCTGATGCAAACCTATTACAGGGCATAATCAGACACACATTCACACACTACGGACGATTTGGAAATGCCAATCTTTGTCTTTGGACTGGGTGAAGACCCCGGAGTACCCAGAGGAAATCCCCAAAGCACGGGGAGAACATGCAAACTCCACACACACAGGGCGGAAGCGGGACTCAAAACCCCAACATGATAACCACTAAGTCAGTATAATCCGCATAAATAACTGAAAAACCAAAATCTCCCACAGGCATTCAACTGGGATTAGATCTGAGGAGGCGACAGCATATCATTTTCATCCTCATCAAACCACTCCCATCAGGACAGAAATGTTTCATCATAAATAAAGGTCATCCTTCTTCCTTCAACAGCACAACAGAGCCGCTGTTTTTTTCCCTTTAAATTTGTCGCTTGTCTATGTACGTCTGCACAGACAGACACATGATATATATAAACAAACTTACCCAACCTGTACCACATGTCTCTGATAGCAAAACCAATCTTTCTTCTCATGTCTCCATACCTGAGAAACAAAACAAAAGCACAACAACAGTGTAAAAATAGAGAGAACAGATCTCATTTCATCGAAATCTCTGTGTGTCTGTTGCAGTAGCTGATTTCCAGATTTCATACTGTACAGTACATACTGACACTATGATTAAGAGTGTGTGTGTGTGCGTGCGTGTATGTGGCCTTTGGTGTCTCACTTTGCCAGTAACTTGTTTCTCTTAGTCGGGGAGAAGTGCTGGAGCTGCAAAGACTCCTGGGTAATAAATGCCACAGCCAAATGGAAATAGTTATTCCACAGCTGCAAAAAAGGCGATGGAGAGAGAGAGAGAGAGAGAGAGAGAGAGAGAGATTAGAAACTAAAAAAGATATAATGATTCTGTTCTGATTTTAGTAGCTTAACTGCTCAAATGTACACTTTTATGAATCTAATAATAGAATCAGGGTGTCATTTAAATTCTGAGGAGCACACATGAGCAGCTCGCTGATCGTCAAGCAGGCAAAACAACATGAGGTATCGCGTAAAAAGGCAGCTGCTGATACAGTACTACTTGGCAGTTGTCCAAAAGATACTCACACTGTATCATTTCCCTACACTGCACCACACACTCCCTCACTAAATGAAAACTTCAATAGACTGTAAGCAGAGGGAAATCGTAGAATTTTGACATACGCACACACCTGCACTTCAAAGTCATTGTTGTCCAGAAACTTTTGGTTCATGGTGTCAGCGTAGGTGTTGATGGCGTGGAGAAACACTCTGATGAGAAAATGAGAGCTTCAGTAATCTTTTCATCTAAATGAATCCCAAACATTTTACATATGATATGATAAACACACACACACAGCTTCGATATATTTGCAACTTACAGTTTTTTAGAAGCTCACTGACACAGATCCACTATATACAGTTCCTATAATGATGCTGTAGATGTGTTCTTTTTCATGCTTTACTCTCACTTATAATGACTGTATGTGTGTGTGTGAGTGTGTGTGTCCTCACCTGTTTTGCACCATGATCATGGTGATCCAGTCAGAAGGATAAACATGTTTTCCAATCAAATCCTTGAACAGCAGAAATGTCTCCATCAAAAAGTCCTAGTAAAGCAAATATCAAACGTTTATACACATTTATACACGTGCGCATATTTGGCATGTGAAAATAGTACATGTTTTTCTTTAGCAATCTGGACCCTGATTTTGAATGACAAACTTAGAACTTTATTTCTCCCTTAATATGATATTTTCCTGAAACCTATCAGACAACAAAGAAGCAGTGTGTATGTGTGTGTGTGTGTGTGTCTGTGTGTACTCTCACCACTAGGTCACTCGTGCCCCCGAAGGTCTCAATGTAGCTGGAATAATGTCGATCATCCATCTGACTCAATATAGCAGTCATACAGGCCACCACACGAGACTGAGAGAGAGAGAGAGAGAGAGAGAGAGAGAGAGAGAGAGAGAGAGAGAGAGAGAGAGAGAGAGAGAGAAGACGATTGAGGACAAAGTGGTCCATTAGCGGTGGGACAGCAACTAATCAAAAGCTCTGACACACTTTTTCGACAGAAAGATGAGGAAAGTCAACAATCAACTTTTTCCATCATTCAAACTGAATCTGCACCTCCTCTCACTGCCCTCTATCCCTGCCTGTCTTCTCCTCCCCCTCATCTCCCATATCTCCCTCTATTGTACCTTTCTCTTCTTTAGGTGACATGGTGCGGATGTGAGAGGATGATGAATTGGAGAGGAGGAAGAAAAAGTTATGGGTGACAGATGGATGTTTGCAGATGGTAAGATAAGGGTGATTATTTAACTAGGTCGATGTGTGCATGTGTGAAGCTGTGCATATGAGTGTATGTGTGTGTGTGTGTGTGTGTGTTCATGCATGGCCTTCTTGCCTCTTTTTAATGGTGGGTAATTCTTTCGTGTGAGTCTGAGGTCACAATATTACATGCCAGGCTAAAATCTCATATTTATCAGCTCTGCAATGAAACTGTTAGTGTTGAGCAATGTATAATATCACAATGTCTCATTAATGGTATAATAAGAATGGCATCCACACACACACACACACACACACCCATTCAAACACTACGGACAATTCGGAAGTGCCAGTCAGCCTACAACGCATGTCTTTGCACTTGGGAGGAAACCGGAGTACCCGGAGGAAACCCCCGAAGCACAGGGAAATCATGTAAACTCTGCACACACTGGACGGAGGTATGAATCGAATCCCCAACCCTGGAGGTACGAGGCAAACCTGTTAACCACTTTGCCACTGCACAGTGGCCCCCAAACCAGTTGACTCCAACTACATATTATGCATTAGCAAACTCTCTAACTCTGTTTTTATTGCAATACAAAAATGCGTCTAGAGTCTATAACCGCTGTGTGGAGAATTGCTTCATCATTAAATCAGTTTAGGCTGAAATGTTCAACTAGTTGTGTCTTCCACAGAGAATGGCAAATAAACCCCGAAGCAGCTTTAGTCTCCGAGGGTCATCGGAGTGGAATTTAATCCTCACACCTTTTATACTGTGTATAGTAATTAAGCCACTGAAGATAGGGAATCATAGAGGAAATTTAATTAAGGGATAAAGAACATGCAGTTCATTATCTGATAAAGGACCCCTGTGTAGCTCTGCCCTTTAAAACCACACTTACAATCTTACAGACGTCAGCTCTGCTAGTGGCCTTCAGCTTCAAACATGATGATCTGAATTTCATCGCATGCTGTACGACAATAGAGAGGACGCTATACGGTACACATACCATTTCAGGATGGATAATCCAAGAGGTGGAAAGATAAAACAGACTATAATTCATTGAATCATCCCAAACAAGTTTTATCTTCTGCAGCTTTATCTAAAGATGGGACAAACATGTGAAATGATAGGTAATGTGCGATAGGATTTTGCTTCTAAATCGTTGCATCATAGTACACACAATATATTACTTTAAAGGATTACAGATTGTGGAGCTGAACCAAAACCTGGTGGGGGGGGTACATATGTGCACACAACATGTGAACAAACATATCCATTATGAAAAAGAGCCTTGCAGAGCCTCGCAAAGACAAAGAACAGGAGAGTGAATTTAGAGCTTAAAGCTCTTATAAAACCAGGGACTGAGGAGTTATAGGAAAACACACACATACACAAACACACACACACAGTGATATATGTGCTTTCAAAATAGTCAGTAATGCAAAGAGAACTTCTAAATCTTTCGCTCAACACCTCACCCTGCTTCCTCTCTCCCAACACACACACACACACACACACGCACACACACACACAAACCCAGGTGCTTTGGGGATGAAGCAGAAAAATAAAATGTAATCTGTATTATGTAACAAATCTCATTAAATAGAAGAGTCATCTACATGGGCAGATGGCTCACCCTGCAGAACGAGCCCAACACCAGACACAAAAATCAGCATGCACTCTTCGCATTGTACATAGAAACAGACATTCACACAAAATTTGACACAAAACCTTGCTTCTGGTGCTGCAGTTATGTAAGTAACACACTAGTGTGTCTTTTTCAGTTTCTAAAATATCACAGTGGGCGGTACAGCGGCACAGCAGGTCACAGCTCCAGGGTCCTCGGTTCGATCCGGAGCTCAGGTTAACGTCTGTGTTCTCCATGTGTTGGGTTCTCAGGTTTCCTTCCACTCCTCAACAATACCGTATGCCAGTAGGTAAATTGGTTACGCTAAATTTCCTCTAGGTCTGAATGTGTGTAAGTGTGAGTGTGAGTGAGTGTGTGTGTGTGCGCACACACAGGATCATGCAATGGACTAGTGTCCTATCCAGGGTGTATTCTGCCTCGTGCGCAGTGTTCCTGAGAGACGCTCTGGACCCACTGTGACCCTGATCAGGATTAAATGGTTACTGTAGATGAATGAATGAAAATATCAGAATGAAAGAAAAATAAGCTTTAAGAGTTGTGTCTTTCAAGAGCAACAATGATGCAGGCGACACTAAACAGTATTTGATCCAGTCAGACTCTGTCATACACACCTTCTTTTTTCTAACACCAAGAAGGGAGAGATATTTATGTATTACTTTGCACATTGCACAGTTCACAGGTTCAGCTAGAACCTTATAATTCAACAGTATTTTGTTCACTGAATTTAAACCATATATATATATATATATATATATATATATATATATATATATATATATATATATATATATATAAATAAATGAACCTAAAAACCTTTTAGGGTCCAGGATCACCAGTTTTTTTTTTTGTTTTCGTTTTTTTTTTCTTCCATTTATAAAATCTGGCAGACGCCCTTATCCAGAGCAACTTACATTTATCTCATTCATACATCTGAGCAGTTGAGGGTTAAGGGCCTTGCTCCAGGGCCGAACAGTGTCAGCGTGGCAATGCTGAGGTTTAAACTCATGACCTTCTGAGCAGTAGACCAACACCTTAATCACTGAGCTACCACTGCACACATTTTTTTGTTTGTCTGGGTATTTGTTTTTTTTTAGTTACAGTGGTGGAAATCCCAATGTACCATTAACAAATTTTTATTTATTATTCCGCTCCTACTGTATATTTATTAACCTATTTCACATTAATCAAATGTGTTTACTCCAAACTTCAATTGAGAATCTCAAGTTCCCCTGCCCTTTCAACCGTATGACGGATGCTTAATTGCGCAAAGCCCTGAGGAATTTATTTCCTGCTAAAATCTTTACATTATGTAGAGTTAATTAACAAATTAACCACATTATTGTGGTTAATTTGTGGTAGGAAATCATTTTTTCAGTGCATTTGTGGTACCTACAAAATTTGTTCACCGACCGTCCATCAGAAGGAACAGTTTTTTTCTATCCCCACACAGCATGGGTCTAATTCATACCCAAGTCTGAACTTCTGTGATCCCAACACCATTCACCGACTTTACAGCTCTCTCTCTCTCTCTCTCTCTCTCTCACACACACACACACACACACACACACACATTTCCGTATCAGTTCTTCAGATCCTTCTCTGGTCTCACTCCCTCCTCCTTCAGGTCATAGCCCCATTTCTAAACAGCAATCTTCATTCTCCATCTTTGCCAAAATGGAATATTTAAGCTACATGACTTTTGAGGGCACTGGCACACACACACACACACACACACACACACACACACACACACACACACATCATGTAAGCGTAAACACCAAAGTCAGCCTGCAATATGGGAAATTTGGGAGCAGGGGAGGGGGTTGAGGGTGAGAAGAAACTGAGCAAAGACAACGGACAAATCAGATGCCACTGCTTGGCCCTTGAGCAAGGCCCATAACCGTCAACTGTTCAGTTGTAAGAATGAGATAAATGTAATTTGCTCTGGATAAGGCTGTCTGCCAAATGCCATTAATATAAAAGATCGCAGACTAGACTGATACATGTTCCTTGGCCGGTCTTCACAGCTTATGGAATCCATTTTAAAATATATACGTCCTTTAATGTTTAAACTTCCTACCACCATCTCAGCTCTTTACCATCATTCACCAGCATTACAGTAAATGAATAATGACTTATTTGTGTGACACAGAAAAGCACCAGATTTAAAGGTGGAGTCAGAGATATTTAAAGCAAAACACTTTTCTAATATTATAACAAGTATATAACAATTCAAATATCTGCTCAGAGGAGAAACTTTGGCTACTTTGGTACACCAAACTCTGAAAACTGTTGAAACAACAAAAACAAAAACAACAAAACCACGAACCACTAACATTCACTATATCAGAACACTTACCTATCAATCATGGTGCCTGTTATATATATTAAATCTTGTACTATTATTCCTGATGTTCTAGCTTAGGCAGCACCTAAGGCAAAAGATGATGTATTTGCTTGGATTTAGAATTTCAAAACAGCTAGATTTAGCTAATTCCTTCCAAAAGTCCTTCCAGTCTCACCAGGCACATTTCCATGCCACACCACCAGAGGTCCTCATCGCCTTCACCTACTTTCACCTGTAGCTCTTCCGTAGTTACTTACTGATTATATACCCTCATGCTTAGATAGCTCATTGCAAAGTCTTGTCCTCCTTTGAAATGCATGACTCAGCCTTTTTCATGACTCAGCCCCATGTATGTTTCTCTGGGTTTTGTTTGTTTGTTTGTTTGTTTTTTAAGGTTAAGGTTATCCCCATTGTCTAGTTCTTTGGATTTGTTTGCTAGTCCGAGTGATTTTGGGCTTTGACTTCTCTGCACGACTTTGTGAATACTGATTACATTTTTGTCTCTGGTTTTATAAACTCTGCCCTTTGATCCAACTACCGATTTCTGTGTAGTACATCACGCTAACTATCCCTTCAAGACGTTTAATTTGTCTTTATTGTGTTGCTTACATTTTTCCATCCCAACATTTTGAATCCGCAATCTTGCATCGTTCTCACACTTGCATCTATCGATTCTATCAGTTCTGTCACTACACTAGCCAGAATGCATTACTCATACAGTATACAGTATGCCATACAATCACCGCAGAATCCTTCAGCTTTCTTATTCCCTTTGGGAGACCACTCTACAGGGTTCTAGGTCCCAGTGTTATGGGGTGTGTAATCATGTCTTCAACAGATGCATCAATAGTTTTTTATTATGACTCCATCCTGTGAAATACACTCTTAGAGTCTCAAACATCTATAAAACATTAAAGATCTTCCTGGAATATTATGATTCACTGTAGATGCATATGGTTATTAATTAACACCAGAAGACAGATGAGATACCGGTTCAAAAAGATCTGAGCAGTGTTATGGAAAAAAAGCCGCACTGCTGATGTCCCTTTCTGTGTATGGAAAAGAAACTGACAGGCTTCAACCTTTATGTGCCCTTCTGCAGCGTCTGATCTACAGTACGTAGAGCCTTCTGTTTACTATCCTGTACATCATTTTAAGGATTTGCAGTAAAAAAAAAAGAAAAGACAGAGACGGATGAGAATAAAAAAAGGCGGGACTACGGGGACAAAAATAAAATACATAGGTTAAAACAATGACAGAGGAGAAAAGGAAGATGGAAACGATAGATATATAAAAGAGACGTACTGCAGAAATAGAGGTGTAT
The DNA here is from genome assembly GCF_001660625.3 of Ictalurus punctatus. Classification (NCBI taxonomy): domain Eukaryota; kingdom Metazoa; phylum Chordata; class Actinopteri; order Siluriformes; family Ictaluridae; genus Ictalurus; species Ictalurus punctatus. The sequence goes on from NC_030429.2 coordinate 9,738,592, forward strand.
GAAAATGCCTGATGAGACCGAGTGCATATGTGATGATGAGAAAGAAAGAGCGAGAAAGCGGAAGACAGTCCACAGGTACTCATTAGACATGTCAGTGGCTGGAGGGCTCAGCTAAGAACAGGCAGCCCTGAGAGAGTGAGAGTGTGTGTGTGTGTGTGTGTGTGTGTGTGTGTGTGTGTGTGTGTGTAATGGAAAAGGGAGTTTTACGGTCTACTCTTCTTTTGTCCTGATTTCAGTTCACTGCCGTCTTCCCTCAGGCTGCCAGACCCAACAACCTCATCTACATCTTTTCTCCCTCTGCTGATGTCTCTTTCCTCCGTGCCCCTTTGTTCCGCTTCACCATTTCTCATTCTCTCCAAACGCACACCTTCTGTTGCTCCCACATTTTATTTTTCCCGTCAACCGTCTTTTTACCAACCCTCTTTACCCCCTCACACACACACACACACACACACACACACACGCCCCCTCATGTCTGTCTCAAGTAATAATACGTGATCTCATCACAGTTTGGAATCGAATTAAAGTGAGCAAACAGCAGCAACTCCTACATTCTTCACTCTGACCGTGGGTGTGCGTCTGACATTCTAAATGCTAATGAAACACTCTATGTGTGTGTGTGTGTGTGTGTGTGAGTGAGCAAGCAAGTACAACCCCAATTCCAATAAAGTTGGGACGCTGTGTAAAATGGACATAAATGTAAATAAAAACAGATGATTTGAATAACAAAAAATATGTTATTCATAATAGAACATAGAAAACATATCAAATGTTTAAACGGAGGACTCGTACCATTTTAAGAAAAAAAAATAGGGTAATTTTGAATGTGATGGCTGCAACACGTCTCAAAAAAGTTGGGACAGAAGCAACAAGAGGCTGGAAAAGTAAGTGTTACTAAAAAGAAACAGCTGGAGGTAAGCTGAAGGGCAGTAACATGACTGGGTATAAAAAGAGTATCTTCGAGAGGCAGAGTCTTTCAGAAATTAAGATGGGATGGAATCTGGATGGAAGAATATGTTGCTCTAAAACCAGTATATACCTTTCAGCATTGATGTTGCCTTTCCAGATGTGCAAGCTGCCCTTTCCATAAGCACTAATGCACCCTCATACCATCAGAGATGCAGGCTTTTGAACTGAGCGCTGATAACAAGGCAGATGGTCCCTCTCCTCTTTAGTCCTCTTTAGTTTAGTGGACGCGGCGTCCATGGTTTCCAAAAAGGATTTCAAATTCTCATAAGAAGCTATGAAAGCGGTGAACGTGGTGCTCTGTACCGAAAGAAGTGGAGAGCGGCGTGCAAGCATGCGGACCCTTCCCCAAGCCAGGACAGCCACTAGGAAAGAAGAACTCCACCTAGCTGCCTGTTTTGGGAGGTGGGAGGAAACTGGCGAACCCAGAGGAAACGATTGCATAGATGTGAAGAACACGCAAAAACACTTCACAGTTTCACAGTAACCTGAGCCAAGTATTGAAATGAGGACTCTGGGGGTGTGAGGTGACAGTGCTACCTGCTGCACCACCTTGCTGCCTATTGTTGAAGATTTGATCAAATTGAATTATTGAATTGAATCACAATTTCAACATGGAATCCATGTGTGAAATTTAACTTCATTTACACCCCCACAAAGATAGTATTACAGAACTGTAGCGTTATTCTACACGCACAAGCTGTTTCCTTCATCACAGAGGTTACTTAAGATACACACAAGGTGAGAGCTAACACCTCTGGTCCCATTGTGCAACGCTGCTTATTTTGAGCCGTGATTAGAACGCACTGACACTTCATTTATCTTCAGATATGCTCAGTGAGAAAAAACTCATATGCACGTAGATACAGATTTTTAAAAAAAATCAATACAACACCGGTAGCGATGGATGTGCATGTACTTTCCTTGGTCTTTTCCTCCACAAATATGATCCACAACATATAGCTTTTTGGTTCAATTACTTTTCAACAGGTACCATTTTTTACACACCCGCTCTCTGACCTTCCTCTCCTTCACCCTCATCCTTTCTGTAGCTCTGCTCCTCTCTAATGATGGTCTACTGTCTCAGACACAAAACTCCCACCTGTGTAAAATTAAAAACTGCAACCGCTACAGAGAAGAGTCAGGAAGGTAAAACCATGTGCACACACACACACACACACACACACACACACACACACACACACACATACACACACATAGTGCTCCCAGTGCTTGTCCAGAGAGTTGGGACTTCTATACAGGCACAGGAGATCTGTACTACACGCCAATGTATCAGAGCAAAGCGTTAAAAAACAAGGACACCCATTAGGATTAAGACACACACACACACACACACACAGCTTGCACTGGGAGAGTGAGCAAGGGAGGGAGGAAGGAAAGGAGGGAGAGAGGGAGGAACGAAAAGGCTCATTTAACGAGTAGACAGAGGCAGATGTACGCTGGAGAGAGTGAGAGGTGTGATGGAAAGCTGACCGGAAATAAAAAGAGAAAAAAAAAAAAGAATCAGCATGGGAGAAAAGAAAAGGAAGATTTATGATATACTCCAGTTTTGGAAGGAAAGATTAACAAGGAAGGAGAATATTAATGAAAAGGAGTGAGAAACGGACTGAATGAGAGAAAGCAAGGGATACGGCGCTCTCATATACTGAGGTCAGTACTTTATAATGCTTATACTGTATGTGTTTGTGTGTGTGTGTGAGATATTAACTTACACTGGTGGAATAAGAATCACATTCCCATAATTTTAATTCATGCAATTAAAAATAGTTTTAAATGTATTATTATTATTATTATTATTATTATTATTATTATTATTATTATCATCATCTCAGTGCAAAGCTGAGTTCTTCAGGTTTTGTACAAAAACCAGTCACACAATTGAATTCAAATGAAACCGTGTATGTAACTATAACTTTCTAGTTATATAAACAAAACATTGTAGAATTGCGATTATAATAAACTCTAGACTTTACTCAAAAACTTTATGTCCTGTAGCGTAATACAAGATCCAACATGATTCCTATTGAACTGGTTCCTGTTAACGTTTGATCAAATCTATCTATCTGTCTATCTATCTGTCTATCTATCTATCTATCTATCTATCTATCTATCTATCTATCTATCTATCTACCTATCTATCTATCTACCTATCTATCTATCGCAGTTTAATATGAGTTAGTAGGGAAGTAGTGATGTCACAGGATTTGGTGTAATCTGCGTAATGGTTTAAAGGCAATGTGTGTGTGTGTGTGTGTGTGTGTGTGTGTGAGAGAGAGAGAGATGCATGTAAAAGCAGGTGTGTAATCCCACACGTCTGTGAAAGACAGCTACAATGCTTCAGACTGTGTGTTCCGTCTCTACTTTTTCTCATTAGGAGTCTGTCCTAATTTGATTTTGTTTTTTTAGACACATTTACACCACAGTTACAGTGGTACAATTTCTCGGTCACATGACAAGCTGTGTTTTCGGAACTTCAAGAGAGAAGTATAAAGTATATAACGTGTGCATGTATTTTCTGCATACATTTTAATATATTCACATTCCACATTTCTATGAATGTAAACCGAGTTTGTTGAGAAAAGCCCTGATTTTCAATACACAACGTCTTAGAATGAAACTGTTACATATGAAAATAAAGTGCGCATCTGTTAATTATTCTGCTGTATTTGATGAATATTACATAACATATTATATGTTTTTTGAGTACTTCATCACCAACACATATCTTGTGACGTCACTGCTGTCTATGTATATGTCCTATTGTCCTTTCCGAAGTCTTGCCTGCGTTTCCTGTAGTACATAACTACTGTAAATTAGAATATATAAATAAGTAGCTGCAGTATTCTGTATTTCTGCTGTTTTCATTCATACACTTGCTAGTGATATTGCTTAGAGATTCTCCAACAGTGCTCCTCTTTCACTTGCTCTGAATATGATTCTCACAAAAACCCTTAATAAACATGCATAGCAATTACGCCCCCTCCTCCCCGGTCTCCATTACAAAACAGTTTTCCTTATAAATAGCTGTGCAGAAAAAATGGGGTCGGATATAAACTGATTACTGTTTATTTCTGTCCAGGAAACTGGACGTTGTTAAGAGCTTCCGCAGTATTGTCTCAGGATTTTTCAATTGGGCTTTTCTTAGAGCAGTAAGTGTGTGTAGAATCGCTCTAAAGCTTGTTAGTGTATGCTTTCAGCTGAGAAATGACTTAGGCATGTATTAAGTGTCCTTAGAGACTTCTCTGTGTGCAAACAAATGTAATAGCTTAGACTTATACCCTGGTTAATGCATATGTTTGGCTCACAGCCATGTGACACCGCATCTCCGTCTTGTCTAGTCTAGTCAACGTAAACACACATACCATTAGAGGGGCATTGCATATTCTGTACGAGATCTCCAAACCCATCTTGTGCTCATACACTCTCTGCTGCACTACACTGAGCAACACACACGTTCTCAGAAGCACACTGAAGTGGCGAGAAAAGGCGAAGCGAAGTACACCGGTTTCAGACAGAGAGGAGGAGGGTAGGAGGAAGGAAAAAGAAAGAAGATGAGTTCATCTAGATGAGGAGAACAGGTTTTTGGGGGTGTCACAGAACCCTCCCATTCACGTCCTGTTTTCCTGAACAGTCAAATTGTTCCTTGTTAATAGTCTCGTTACGTCTCTCCATACGTTACCCGAGTGCATGTACCCTGCTGTCTGTCAATGTGTTATTCGAATGCTTTCGAAAACTAATGAGCCTACACTTTTATGCTGATCATTATCAGTGGCACTACAGAACATGAAAGCTGTACTGCTTTCTTAAGTGATATAATTACAAGGAATGACCTTAAAAGGGTTCAGATTTTTTTTTTCATTTATTTACCCGCAGTCATTTTGTGTGGGGTGCTGATATTTAGGTGCATCTGCGTATATACAGACGGGGACGCTGTGGGCATTTTGCTGGCATGGTTTGGGTCTACATGTTCCTTTAAAGTGGGTTTCCATTTGGCGGCTATGCTTCATTTTCAGAGGCACAGCTTTGTAAATTAGCCACAATCCTTCACAATGCCACTATTTCCATTCCATGGCCAAGCATGCCATTTTTAAGTATTCATTCTGCAGGTACTTGTGAGCCAAGCCAGGAAATAATTCAGATCACTGATTGATAAAAACAGAAACACAGACATATTGAATAATGCCTCTGGCTAGGATGGCTTCTCCTTCATTATCATTATCATAATCATTATTCAGAATGATTTTAGTTGCCTAATAATTTAATAAGTATTCGATGACAATTTCAAAACTGTTCAGATTTTACTTATTTACCTACTGAGTTGTTTTCCTATTGCTAGTTAGCGTGATATTACATTTCTTCCCGAGACAGCAGAATCTGATATCTTCTAGTCGGGGAAAATCCCAAATAGCCTCGAATTCACTATATGTTTGTGGCTTACACATAATAACATAACATAACGTAGCAGTACATATTAGAGCTCTCACTACCTCATGACCTCATGAATATTGTATAAAGACATTTGAGATTCAGTGGACTTTTAAAGTATGGGCACAGCTGAATGTGCTTGGGTGTGTAGGCAGCTATTATATGAAAGTTTGCTCCTCTTTATTTTCACTAAACATGAAAGTACTGTAATTTGTGAGCTTCCATTAAAACACTCTGCCTCGTGCTGACTTTCGACCTATGAGAGAGAAATGCAGCAATGCCTCATGCGTTTTTATCATTGAGGTTTTAATCACAAAAATAGTTTATTTGAATTCCAAGTAGCATTTCAGTACCAAGTACAGATTAATACCCTTTGTAGACACCACAGAGAGCACCATGGCCAAAATTAAGAATACCACTGGAGCTTCCACAGAAAAAGTGCCTGTTGGAAATGGTTAAGATGTAAGATATAATATTTGTTCATGCTAATATTTAATTAGAAAATCGCTACACAAATTTTTTTCAAATGTGAAAATAAAACATCACGTAACAAGGGTCATTTAGCCAAAAAGTTTAATCGAATTACTCACTTCTTTCAATTGACTTAATTTAAGTATCTGAAATGGTGCACTACTGTATCCACTGTACACTATATACTTGATGTATGCATTGTCTGAATGCATTTGTGTTGGAAAGCAAAGCCCCGAATCTATGTAAAGCACTATGAGTGTCTGGAAAAGCACTATATAAATGTAACTGTGACAAACAGCAACATCTAAAGAAAACCTGTTTAAACTGTTTGATTCAGGTTTAATTTCATAGTGTAGGGGAGTGTTTTTAAAACTGTAGTAGTATCTAGTGGCTCCGCCCATTCCTCTATACGGTGTGACCCGTCACAGCGTACTATCTCCAACTTTTCACACATTTTTTTGGTGGTTTTAGTGGATTGTCTGAGCATTAATAGTAATCCATTATATCTCAATGAATTCCGCAGTGTTAGCATACTACTCGCACTGAAAGTACGCAAAGTGCAATATAAACAGGGTAATCACACATAATGAGACTGATCACATGGTACATGTGTTAGCAGTTGTCAGGAGTCATGGCAAGTACAGAGATGGAAAAGATGGAAATAAAATGCCAACAAGAGGCTTCTTTGACAAATAAATGATTTCCTGAAGCAGGCAGAAGGCAGACAAAAAAGTGTGAAGGATAAAGAAAAGTGAAAGAGCTGTAGGAGAGAGAGAGAGAAATAGAGAGAGAGAGAGAGAGAGAGAGAGAGAGAGAGAGAGAGAGAGAGAGAGAGAGAGACTTATCAATTGAATTATAAATCTGACCATTACTGATTACTCGGGTAGAACAACATCCAGAAAAGTGCTTTACAATTGCATCCATCACTTTAAAAAGGAGCGAGTGAAAGAGTGATAGAGGGAGAGAGAGTAAGCGAGAGGGAGAAACTCAGATCTGTTGGATGGCGACAGTGATGGAGAGGCAGTCAGGAAGACAGATTTTACCAGCTGATAAACGGGACACAGCGGGAGAAGGTGAGACTGAAAGATAGAAAGAGAGACGGAGAAGAAGAGAGTGAGAGCAGGATGAAAGCCCAGGCAGGGGTGATGATAGAGGAGAAAGACACCGATAGCCATGAAGAGAAAGAGAGTGGACAGAGATAAAGGTGAGCATGGCGAGATTATGATGGAGGGGGAACAGTGAGGGTGAAGTGATAGAGGGATAAAATGGAGAGAGAGAGAGAGAGAGAGAGAGAGAGAGAGAGAGAGGAGATGAAGAAAAGGCTAGACTGAATGACATTTAGACAGGCTTCAAGCTCTCTGACTCGCCTACTGTCAGCTCTGACACTGCATTTGTTTGTGTGTGTGTGTGTGTGTGTGAGAGAGAGAGAGAGAGAGAGAGACAGAGAGAGTCAATTTGAATATGAGAGACAGTGACAATATATGTCAAACATGATTAACCAAAATGTTCTCTTGATGCTTACCTACCCAATAAAATAGACGCACACATACACACACTTTCCCACTGTTCTGATTAAAAGCCTGATGCATTAGGTGATTGAAACTCGACAGAATGGTGTGTGTGTATGTGTGTGTGTGTGAGAATATATAGCCGTCTTCCTCCTCGCTCAAATATGCACCTACACTGTACAGAGCTTTCCTCTGTACACACATTTACAGCTCACAGGAAAATGCACACAGACATTTAAAGCAACTATTCTTCCTTAAACTCGGATAACACCCTAAGATTTTTCATCAGTGTGAAGTCATCAACATAAAGTAACTGGATTTATAGGTTTGATGTTCCGATAAAAGATGGCTACCAGGAGAAAGTAACACCAATCTAGATTTTAAATCATCTAGCCTACTCATAACTAAATAAATGACTACATACAATGCCTAACCTACCTAACCAAAAACAGAAGAAAATGCAATCATCCCAAAATAAATGGCATCATTTCACACCAATTGAGTCTGAAATGTCATTTTGTGACAGTGCATCACTTTTCAAATGTAAGTCCAATTTCTATTCCCTTTTTGAATGAGGCACGATCTGAGAAACAGGACATATTCTCATTATACTTGGATCATGAGGTTCCAAGCACCAATTCAGATTGTTGGACTGACATACAGAAATACATCTGGATGCGAGTGTTGTAGCGTTTAAGCTCTTAAATGAGTCGCTGAAATTCACCGTACTCTGTGTACCAAAATTCCTCTAACATTAACACAACTGTAAACTTGTCCTTCAGTGAATTCATGCATAATGGATAACATTCAGTTAAAGCTCTAAGCTCCTGAAAACAAAAACGCAAGAGCTTCTTTTCTTCCTCAGTGTTGGACAGTAATATTCAATGTCATAATAAAGACAAAGCCAATGTAGGAGAAGTGCAAAGAGCAAACGATGGACTCAAAGTTCCAGAATGCAATGCAGTTATAAGCACAACACTCTTGTCCACAGCTATGAGATTCAGCTCACCTAGTTAGTGATCTCTGAGGTGTCAAGGATGATGGGGGTATTAGCATGAAAGTTAAAGCTTTGGAAGCTGATCTGTTGAACTAGAGTGTACAGATGAGGATGTGAGAGAGCTGGACAGCCAGAATCAAGAAAAGTGTGCAGCTAGCCCACAGCTGAAGTCTGCCAAGTACAAGCCGGCAGCTGAATCTGAGGTGTGTACACTACAGCGAGACGAGAAAGAAACAGAGTTTAATGTACCATTGCTGATTATAAAAATGCTATGTGTGATTATGCAAATGCTATATGACTGTACAAATTACCACTGTCATTTAAAAAAAGCAACAAAAAAAAAAAACAAAGGCTACAGGGAAATATTTCACAATATAACTGTTTTATCTTTAAAAATTCAAGTGTGTCATGTCCCAGAAATTCTTTAGACACTCAGCAATCTGAATTAAAGAAGCTTGACATTGGCGTGTACTACACTTTATCAATTATTTCCAGTGAGAGAGAGAGAAAGAGAGCGAGCAAGCAAGAGCGAGCAAGCGAGAGAGAGAGAGAGAGAGAGAGAGAGAGAGAGAGAGAGAGAGAGAGAGAGAGAGAGAGAGAGAGAGAGAGAGAGCACCTTGAGATTTACTGCACACTCACTTGACACTGATCATCGCATTACAAGGTCACGCCACAGTGTTTTGTTGTGCATTCCTTTATTTTGTCTGGTTTTGTCTTTTCATGCGAGTGTGTTTCGGCTAGTAAATGGCAGAGGCAGACCTCATGTTAGCAAGTGTGTTTGCATTTTTTATGATTGTTATTATAACATACTCACTGAAAACATGGCCATTACATCTCTCTGTTTTCCATAACTGTGTACTGAGTGTTCTGCCTCTGTTAGAGGCTGTGTATAGTTTATTATGGACATTTGCATTTATAAATATTATGTTTTCTTAATTGTTTAATGTTTTATATATATATATATATATATATATATATATATATATATATATATATATATATATATATATATATATATATATATATATACACACACACACATATATATATTACTAGTCCAGGCTCTTGTCATCTCAAGACTGGACTACTGCAATGCACTACTCTCAGGCCTCCCAGCCAGCTCCATCAAACTCCTTCAAATGATTCAGAATGCAGCAGCACGCCTCGTCTTCAACCAGCCCAAAAGAAAACATGTCACACCCATTTCATTTCCCTCCACTGGCTTCCTGTAGCCGCCCGCATCAAATTCAAGGCCTTGATGCTCACGTACAAGAGCTTGTCTGGAACAGCATCCTCCTACCTCAACACTCTCCTGAAGGCTTACGTTCCCTCACGCAAGCTGCGATCAGTTAACGACCGATGCTTAGTAGTGCCTACTCAGTGTGGCTCAAGGTCCATTTCCAGAACCTTCAAATTAACAGTCCCTCAGTGGTGGAATGAACTTCCAACCTCTTCTGTGAACACTTAACCAACCCCTAACACGCCAACTCCACATGATCCTTTTAAAGAACTAAACTAAAATAAAAAAACTCACTCTGGCACTTACACCTCTACTCTGCACACTTTGCTTTTCTAGAACTTAATTAAAATATCTTGCATGGTAGCACTACTTGTATTGTTCTCTGCTTGATATGTTGTTTTGCTTGTATTTCCTCATTCGTAAGCGTACAAGTTGTGTTTTACCCGTCATTATTATGTACATTTATATATGAGGACTCTTGTTGTCACATGTTTTTTCGCAAGCACTGCAGGTTGGGTAACAGGTAGCAGTGAGCTCATGGTGCAGTGAACGCTTGAAACATGTCTATGTTGCATCTGAGTCAATCCTCCTTCTAAACTCTATCGAAAGCAATGGCTTTTTCCTCGGTTCAGTGGCCGGCGTTTCTGCCCATGTAAACTGCATGCTGAATCATTAAAGGAGCAAGACGCTCATATCCTGGCTCTTGAACAGTGTTTGGCTCGCTGTTTATCTATATTCACGCTTGGAAAGCAAACATGTCAAGAGAACAGTATAGAGAGTTTGTTTGTGTGTATGTGATTGAGAGATGTGGGGAATGTCAAATGGCTCTCTCTAATGAGCATCTTCTATAATTTTCATTTTATCCTTGTAATGACTCCTACTTATAATAAAACAGAGAGCACTCTTCAGAGAGCTGCTCTGAACTAAATCAAATCATAACCAAACACCCATTAATGCTCTCCTGTGAAACCAGACGCCATCATACACAATAAATGAGACGGCCGGTGTCTGATGTTCCCTTGTTTAAACAGGTCGACTTCTAATGGTGTGTTTCAAATCGAACCACATAGTGTCTGATATAAACACTTCTAATTAGGGTTCATTCTGACAGGTCATGTTTGTTAAGGAAACATTTAAAAAGAAAAGAAAACATCACATCTTTGAGCTAATCTTCTGTAATTAGTAGCTAATTAATATGCTATTTGGTAATTAGCTAATTAGTGCTTAGTTGATAAGAATCAATACATTCGGCTAAAGCCAACAATGGGTAGAGGGACACTGTACAAATGCTTTTGATAAACTAGCCAGTGCTATGCTTTATTTAATTTCACATTCATTTAAAGGTTACATTTGTAAATCAGTTCACTTCATACAGCCATTTCTCAGTAATATAACTGATTTACACAGTTCTTTGCTCATCAAGACTACACCGTGGGCATGATTTCACTGCTGAAACTAGCTCAAACAGAATGCAACAGAGCTTGAGCTAATCTAATTTGTTAACCTAAGCTAACGTAACTTGACAAGAAGATGGAACTGACAGACAGTAAATGACGAGAGTAAAAAAGTGACTGTAACATTATTAGGCTAGGAAAAGATGTCATCCATCCATCCAACCCGCTTTTCGAAATCGCTTATCCTACACAGGATCACAGGGGAGCCTGGAGCCTATCCCAGGGAACTCGGAGCACAAGGCAGGGGACACTCTGAATGAGGTGATAACCCATCACAGGGCACAATCGCACACACATTCACACTACAGACAATTTGGAAATGCCAATCTATCTACTGACCATGTCTATGGACCCTGGAATACCCAGGTGTGTACCCTGGAGGACCCACATGTTCTCCCTGAAGTACAGGGAGAACATGCACACTCCGCTTACACACGGCATAGGCAGGGTTCAAACTCCCAGGTGCGAGGCAACTATGCTAACCACTAAGCCACTGTGCCCCCGGAAAAGACACCATAGTTAAGTTAAATATAAAACAAGGATTAACATCCTTCCTTTGTTCCTCTGTTTGACCAGCCATAATTAATTCATTCATCTTCAGTAACTACTTTATCCTGGCCTCATTGTACTTTGTGTAACCATGCTGCTCCACTGGGACTACCTCTCCACTGGGACCACCTCTGCTACTGGTACCTTTTCTACTGTAACATTTTCTGAAGCTGAACCTGTGCTGACATGTGAGGGATGTTCATTAATCTATTTTATTAAGAGTGCTCAATACAAATGCTTTTTATATTTTGGAGTGCAGCAGAGAGCACCAATGCCCCAGATTGTGTTAATTACTTTAGTCCACAACACTAAAAGCCTGATGTCCATGATTTGTGCATTGTTGAAAGTCCATGTACGAGGCAGAGAGTAAAAGTATGTTTCTGCTGAACGTTTGCAAAAATCCTACCTGAAATTTGCCTGAAAATCTTTCTACATTCAGACTTACATGATTTGTGACCTTTTTTGTGAGCCAGTCAACGAGAAAGAGCTGCTCAGCTTGCCATTTACAAACTTTCTAACTCAAACCAGAAATCCTGGCAAAGTTGATCACGTCATAACAAACACTGGGCAGTGGAGGCTCAATGGTTAAGGCTCTGGGTTACTGATCAGAAAGTCAGGAGTTAAAGCCCAAACACTGTCAAGCTGCCATTTTGGGCCTTAACCATAAGGGGTCCTCTGACCCCTGCTTCCTAACAAGCTGAAATATGCAGAAAAAAAGAATTTCACTCTGCTGTAATGGACATGTGACAAATAAAGGCTACTTCTTATTAAATGGAGGTTACAAAAAGACTTCATAATACAAGGCACAGATCAGCTGTCCTTTAGAAGATTGACTGGGTTACTTACTTAATTGGATGCATGCTATGTCAAACTCAGGACTACAAAATATGGGGTTTGATAATCACTGCAGCAATATTGGCCTTTGTAATACTAAATTCACAGAAGACTAAATCATGCAAATGAGCACTTTAACAAGGTTGTTTTTGTGGATTCTCTGAGCATACTGATGTCAGCTGGTCCAGACGGTCCACAGTTTTCTGTGTTGTTTTAATAAATCATGGGATTGGTGTGGTTCAGAACTATTAATTGTGTCCAAATTAACACAGGCAAATATACTGTATTGTTATATTACAATATATTAATATGATTGATATTATACCCATAGTTGATTTCTCAAATCTGATAGGTCAGAAAGTAGGCATTATTGTTGTGTATTGCATGGTTTGGATAGTAGTTCTGGCTGTAACATGAACGATATGTTTATATTAATGCACTCATTCTAATGGGTTTTATACTAATATACTAAGTTTTTCTAATGGTTTTATACTAACAGCTCATGCAGAGGGACTTGTGTGGCAGATGCTCTACATAATCTAAACCTAATAATAAGCAGTGTTGTTTTTTTTATACACTCTTATAATAAAAACATGTTGTTTAACAAATAATACTACTTCGTCTGAAGATTTTTTTGTGAAGGGATGTTTTTTTAGATGTTGTTTAAAAAAAAAAAAAAAAAAACACGTCTGGCGGGGTGTCAGTGCTTTGTAACAGTCATGATGCTTTGTAACGTTTCCTAGCATGGGAAAGTCTTCAGTACAGAGGAGTTTACACTTTCTGATCTCTCGGTAAAATGACTAGCTGGATTGTTTTTGCCTTATTATCTTCAAGAGACATTGTTATACAGTAAGTGTTAAGAGGAACTTGTCACATAGACCTTCAACAAAATTAAATATAACTATAAACTATTAAAAATAAACATCATTCATCAATAAATTAAACATAGAGGAATTACACATTTCGGACTGTTATGCGATAGTAATACCCTTTGGGGTGCTAACAGCCCTCTGCTTTGCAACGGGCCACCTTGGCATGTATTACTATCATATAACAGTATGGCGTGTTATTCCTTACATAACATACTCTAACATAATATAAAAATATGTTGTACATAACAATTTAAAATGATATAAAAGATAATAATTTACACATGAATTTATGGAGATGCCAGTGATCCTGACCCATTCTGCTCTCCGGACCTGCCTGATCCATTCGGATGCCGTATCTCTGGATGGAGTGCTCATCAACTGGAGGCTACAGCCTGGAGATTGATTAGTATGGTACTGCTTGTAGAACCATGGGAATGGTTTTGGTCCTCAATTCCACATGGAAATTCTCACGGTGGTTGCTGGGACTACGGTTGCTGCTATGACCTTGGGACTGCAATTACCACATGCAGTTTTGCACTTGGGTCTCCTTTAGTGAACAGCGGACTAGTTCAACAGACTTCATGTAAAAACCATAATGAACTTTCTTTTACTTTTACACTATACGTTGTTACCCAGATGAGGATGGGTTCCCTTCTGAGTCTGGTTCCTCTCAGGGTTTCTTCCTCATATCATCTAAGGGAGTTTTTCCACGTCACCGTCTTCCTCAATAGGGATTAATCCACACACTTAAAATCTGTATCCTGTGTTTTATATTTCTGTAAAGCTGCTTTGAGACAATGTCCATTAATAATAACAGATTCTACAAGTCTGCACTGGTAGGATGAATACCATTCATCCCAAAGATATTGGTGGTTTTATTATGGTGATGGAGATACACATCTTACACACTGTCCTATACCATATCAGTCCAAAATCTCCCATATTGTTCCTGCTACTGTTCAAAACAAATACATGTATTCACTTGACCTTTGGTTTCTTCTATTGTGATTAGCCATTAAAGTCAGTTGTATATGAGTCTAATTCAAACAAATCGATATGGCTCCTATCTGTACCTCAAGATATAAAAAAAACTAAACATTTTTTTGTTCAGTTTGTTACTTTAAACTCTTGGCCTTTTTAATTTACAGAACCAACCAGACTGAGATTCTTCTATTACTCAGAAGACACTTCAATTCACTTTTTTGTCTCGACCAGAGCTGATAAAACACTCATGAATAAGATTCAGTGTGGTGCAACGTACCGAAGCTGAAAGATTAAAGTCCCATGGGCAGATGTGAGGAAGTCCTCTAGGATTTCCCGATTTTGCGATCACAAAAATGAACACAAAATCTAGCAAACTCCACAATGTTCTATGGAGCTTGCAATTTTTGAATATTTCTGCAGATTTTCCGCAGATTTGGGCCAAGATGCATCATGTCATGTGATCACAACGTGCAATCAGTCAAAGCCCTCTTCGATTCATGCGCACTGAACATGAGTACAGATAAAACGTCTCATTTACCAACAAACATCACTCAGAAAGACAATTTTGCGCAAAGCAGTTTTGTACAGTTGCAATCTTTTTTGTTCTTTGCAGAGTTTTCTGCAAAGAAAGCACAAAAAAGTCTTGCAAAAGACTTGTCGGGGTTCAGAACCGCTCAGTACATTTGACTGTATTGCTGTGCCACAATAACCGCATTTCTTGATTTGTTTTGCATGCATGGGCTGTAGAATGCCAACTGAAAAAGTGAGATGGGTATGTGTGTGTATGTGTGTGGTCTTTCTAATTTGGATTGCAGGGACCTTAGCCAGCGATCAATAATCACGGAGCTGTAGATGAAGCACTCTGTCACCAATCTGTCTCTCTCTCTCTCTCACGCTCTCTCACCCAAACACACTCAGAAAGAGAATGTGTGCGACGAGCATAGACCACAGCTACCAAGTAAAACACCTTAACATGTGATACACTTGCAAAAACTGCACACACACACACAAACACACACGCACACATACTGCAGGAGTATGATGACACAAGCATGCAACCATGCAAATACAGTGTAGCAAGCTGCAAAGGTGTGTAGCTGTGTGTTTGTTTGTTTTTTTTTCAATTGTATGCAGAGTTCTCGGACAGCACTTACACTTGTCCTTCATTGCAAGCACACGCAGACACACTACGGACAGTGTCCGTAGGGAAGACGCGGATGAAAGGAGAAATACAAAGTCAGGAGAGGATGAGGGTGAAACAGGCGGGGAGGGCAAAATACGATGCCTCGCTGGAGTAGATAGAGAGATCATGGAGGCTTTGAAGGGAGGAGAGTAACTCAGGAGAGATAAAGAGAGGGGAGTGTGAAGGATGAAAGCTTAATATCGCTTTCAAATGCGGGTGAAGCGCAGCATAACATTAATGACAAGACATGACAGCAATACAATATTTGTAGCACTGGAGTGGCGTGTGTGCGTGCGTGCGTGTGTGCGTGCGTGGTCATTCGAGGATAACTCAGGGCACAAAATAACCCAAAGCCGCACTTCAAAGCAGCAAATTCACCTCACACATAAATGAGTGCACAAATCAGCTGAAAGGATCTCTTATAATAAACAGTTTGATGTTGATGGCCTCATGATTGATTGCGCTAAAGGAAGCCACGGGTTTCAAATTGTGTTGCTAGCGTGTACACTGCGTCCTCCTCTAGTAAACACAATTGAAACTGACTGCATGTGGGAAATATGAGTTGCAGACTATTTGTGTGTTGAATGGTATAATAGCTACTGTATTTTTAAGTCACTGTGAATAAGATGTTAACACAAAAATGGTAACCCCTTAGAACAAACATCTTCATATACAGGAAACCTGTGATTTGCCTTGCAGTCAGTGCTTTTGACAGATCAGCATCAAGAACAGTGACCAGGTATAAACACAAAATAGCAACATACAGTAGTTTCAATGTTAAATACATGGTGGTTGTATGGCTTTAAATACACTTTATGGCCAAAAGTATGTGGACACACGCCCAGCACACCCACACAGTAGACGGGCTTCCCCAAAACAGTGGCACAAAATTGGAAGCGGACAATTGTCTAGAATGTCTCTGTATGCTGTAGCATTACGATCTTCCTTCACAGGAACTAAGAGGCCCTAACCTGTTCCAGTATGACAGTGCCCCTGTGCACAAAGGGAGCTCCATGAAGACATGGTTTGCCAAGGTTGGTGTGCAAGAACTTGAGCTTCCTGCACAGAGCCCTGACCTCAACCCCACTGAACACCTTTGGGATGAACTGGAACGCCGACTGCACTCCAGACCTGCTCACCCGACATCATTAATGCTTGTGTCTGAGTGAACACTAATCCCCAGAGCTACACTCCAAAATCTAGTGCAAAGCCTTCCCAGAAGAGTTGATGTTATTATAACAGCAAAAGGTAAATAACTCCATTTTAAAGCCCATGGTTTTCGAATGAGATGTCCAACAAGCACATAGGAGTATAATCGTGAGGTGTCCGCAAACTTTTGGCCATATCGTGTATGATTTAAGCACAGCAACCATGAAGCATCCCAGTAAAATCCCAGTGTATAATAAACTCATAGTGTATCTAACCTAATTTAAAGAGAAATTGTAAACATTTGAACATACTGTTTAAGTGTTTAAGCCAGGCTCGTTGTTATGAATTAGCAGGTGTGAGACCATATTGGTGTATCATAATAAAATTGCAGTAATCTATTGAGGGGAAAACAGGAAACTGCTGTTGAGTTAGCTGACCTCAATCAAATGGAAACTGCCTTTTGATACTCTAAAAAGTTACTGCACCCAAATCCCTGACAAAATAGCTCCTATACGCCCCCTCCTTCTCTCTCTCTCTCTCTCTCTCTCTCACACACACACACACACACACAAACACAGACCATCGCCCCCCCCAACCACTTCCACTGCCTTTCTTCTCTGCATCCTAATCAAGGACACACACCACAAGTACACAACCTAATGAGGAACAAGGGCATGCATGTGTGTCGCTATTTGATTAGGACACGTTTGTTGTGCACACACACACAAACACACACCTGTGTGCACACACACACTAATGTGATTCATGGTGTGTGCTCACATGTGTGCACACTGTATTGTTTCTTATTAATGTCCTTCTGTTAGAGGCTAATGGGGTCATTAGCATATTAGTCTAACGATCCCCCAAATCGCATCCCTTTATATACACACGAGCAAGCCCATGCACACACACACACACACACACAGACACACACGCACAGCCAGACAGACACACGCAGGCACACAATGACAGTAGGGCTTAGCGCTGGACAAGATAAGCTTACAAGGTTGTAAGTGAGAGTGCTTACTACTGGGAGAAGAAAAGAGACAAAAAAGACCAGATTTTCGAAAAACTAGAGATTGACTTAGGAGGAAGAGGAAGCATTAATGAGGGATTAATTACAACATGAGTGGGAATGAGAGTGAGAGAGAGTGGGTGAGAGAGAGAGAGATTTGAGTTAGGGCTCTAAGAATGTAGTTAACTAATAATTCTTTGCAGGATTACACAAAGATGCAATAAATTAACGTAGCCTTTGGGAGAAAAACAGAAAAGGTTTATGGGGCTTGCATTTTTAAAAGCCCCTCGTGGTTCCTACTTATTATCTTGCAATCTCAAGCAATATAAAAGAGCTACATTTTCAGTTCCACAAACAGAGTGCTCGAGGGCTTTTTACTTTTACTTTTCACAGGGGAAGAGGGGCTGCTTTTTTGCATTTCTTTCTTTAACATTTGCTTTACTTTAAGTGAAAAAAACCAAACAAAGCAAAACCATCGGAAACTTGAAACACCTGCTGCGAAAGTGAGCTCCTTCTTAGAGCTCACACCCACCGTTTGTTCTTCCAAGTGAAGCACACAAACCTCGATCTTAAAGGTGAAATCTATTATTCATGTATAAAGAAAACTATTCTGTTAGGTAGAATTTCTGGGTGGTTTTAAATGAATGGTGGCATTTCAGAAATGGTGCCTGGTACAAAAAATGTTGCTCTAATAACCTACTAGCACAACAGAAAGCTTGGCTCTGAAGCAGATATCTCAGATTAGTGCCAGTCAGACTTCATGATGTGGTTATGTAATTGATCGTACTGGGTATACAAGGCTCAATAAGAGCGTTAAATGTGCTTTTGGATCTGGAATATAGATATAATTTCAAAAGATACCATAGGAAAACTGAGATATTGGTTGCGAGTGGTTCAACAGAAAAGCGTTCATAGAATAGAGATTCTCTCTGGGTCAGAACAGAGGCATTACACTCTCTCCTGTCTATCAGAGTGGCACACCGATATGGGTGTCTCTGAGCTCATGTATTTGGATGAGAACAGTTAGTGCTGTTTGCTGAGTGTGTTTAACTGCAATGTGACATGGTTTGAAAACACTTGTTTTTGATTCATATCATTCAATAAATCTGGCAAGTTTCATCATTTAAGGCTACGGTTAACAAATCAGCTCAACCTAGGGGGTGGAGTTAGGAGCAAGGGAAAACACAGGCTTGTCAATTCACCATGCAGGCAGCCAATGTTTCTACAATTTCAAGCTACTCACTCACTTTTTCTGTAAGCACTTTATTATGGTCAGGATGGCAATATATCCAGAGCCTATTCTGGGGACACTGGGTGTGAGAAGCAAATACACCTCGGATGGGACAAGCCAGGGCTTCATACTAGTGAGACTGGAAGGGTAAGATATTGTGCAGACAGTCCAATTAGAGACGCTTCATTGACCTGTGCTCTCCTTCTTTCTGACAGGCAGAAAGACATCTGGAGTCAAGGAGACCAATCAAGCAGCACATGTAATTGCAGTCAAACAGCCTCTGAGGACTAAGAAATGAAATGATCAGATGCTGAGACACAAGAAGTTTTTCCAACTAATGAGACCATACAGGACATGCTGAGTTTTATCTTTCTCACCCACACACTTTGCTTTCAATGAAGCATCATCATCGTTGGACTGAACAACATGCCAACTAAGAGACGTCCTTCCCCCTTCAGCTGCGGCTCTGGGGGTTGAGCCAATCAGGCACAGGCCATGGGCCGAAAGGCAGCTGACACGACTAATCCAGTGCCAGCGCTGGGAGGGCGAGGAGTTCTGTCACAGAAATGGGGACCTCTTTGCAGCGTGGGGGTGCAGACATCACCAGGACTACGCTCACTTCCCTCCTTAAAAAGGAGGAGTCAGCCAACAGGGACGGCCCATGGGAATTCTGTTCCTGTGGAAACTATGTCTCTAGACAGAGCAAAGCCCCCTTTGGGACAATTTCGGAACTGCACAAGCAAAGTATCCCAGCATGAGACATCACAAGACGGCAGTGTCTACTGCCAGATCAAATCTATCCAAACAAACCCCAACCAGTCAGGATGCAGGGGAAAATCCAAACGGAATCCTCGCTTCATCAATGGCAGTGTAGTAGCATCTGAATTAGTAGAAGGGGTCTGTAGTGAGGGGGTGGAGACAGGAGAAGTGGGTCGTCAAAGAGAGACTGAAATACGAATTCAGAGACGGGGTCAATCACTAAAAGGGGAAAATACATGTCCTACAGTGCAGTGTGGGAGTGTAAGGTCGTATGCCACACACCCCCGGCCTTGCCATGTAATGACATCATCGAGACCATGCACAGCATGTGGACGAAAATTGCAAGCTGCATCTTGCATGGCACCTGCATGCCATAAACGAGAGACCAGTCAGATTCAAGCAAGCATGACCCTTCCAATGCCACTTAGAAAAGATGCACCCAGACTGCAGAAGCAGCAATTTACAGACACACACCCAACTCACACTTCACACACTCATGCTGGAGGCACACACAAAGAGAGCTCTCTTGATAAAAGTGACAGAACCATACAGGAAACAATGACTCAACCAAATGATCCATCCACACACATACACAACAAAACATGTAACAAAAACTCTGCAACTATACAAATATCTACAAATTCATGTAAACAAAAAACATCAGAACACTCACAAACCGACAAATTACAGACCGGAACACTGATAAATAAAACACAGCCAACGGAATCAACAGCAGCTCAAAAACATGTCCCAAAAGATGTACAGCTCACATCAGAGTACACGAATAACCAAACTTATGCAACTATTGCATCTGCCCCTTCATCTGTCTCCACCACCCCTAAACCACCTCCCCCTGTGCTTTCTTTTGGATCCGACTCACAAACCACACCCACTCTCCCACCTAAAAATGCTCCCAATTGCAAACCTTCAGCGCTAACAACAGAACTGGTATCACCAGACATTCAGAATGTCTCAGAGACCAAAGCAACATCGCAAACTCAACCCCCCAATCAAGAACTAAAAACTGCGATGGCTCCAGAAACCAAACCAGAACTGGTAGACTATCAGCCTCCGCAAAAGAACTTGACAGAAGCACAGATCCCACTGTGCAATGGGGTGCCATCAGCACTACATGGACTACTGCAGAACATTGAGGAGAACCTGCTGTCCAACCAAGAGAAGATTAAGGTTCTTCTCAATGTCATTCAGGACCTGGAGAAGAGCAAGGCCATGAGCGAGGGGTGAGAAAGAGTCTGAAGTTTCTAATATATGATCCAGTCCCTGTTCCAAATGATGCATGGTCTTTATCTGTATATGCCCCCAGGGCCTACAAGGCTGTAAGGTGTCCCAATTGGCCACCCATTAGTGATGGCCCAATTAAGCACTAAAGCTCACAGACATGCTCACAAGTGCCCTCTATAACCCCTCTATGAACCATCAAGAGGTTTTCTTTCAACCAATACTCCTTGCAGTATTGGTTAAGACCAGTCACTGCACATTTGGTTGTTAACAGCAGACAGCAAAAATGACAGATTCAACAACATCAGAGCCAGTGATGGAGAAAAAGATATGCAAATGTGTATGTGTAAATGCCTTTCATCAGTAATTTAACTTGTCATTGTGAAGCATTCGGTTTGCAACTAATGCGGAACAAAACACAGTAAAATAACTGATTAAACCGTGTACACCGGCACATGGATGCCATGATGTGCCAAGAATACACAGCTTCCAGCCTTGAAGTAAAACTTGTCACCTTAATTTCCACCCCAGGTTTGCCCTTAAAGCATATCCCTGAGAGGTCTGTTGACTTAATGAATCATACTGTATCTAGCTCATGTTAAGGTAACATTGCAAGTCAAATCGCTTAACTGAAATATAGAGCAAATATGAAGCCACTGCACTTATTATGTGACTATTCATTTGTGTCGAAGTACAAATCAACCTCATCCTTGCATTTCTACATCATTCAAAGTCACAAACTGGCTTTACAGAAATGATATTTATAGACTGGACGTGCTTTATCCTTTTATCACGTGTAGGACTAGTTTGTTTGCCTATATAACCGTCTACTCTAAAGATTTATAATCGCACTATCCGGTGTCACCCAGAAGACGATGGGCTCCTTTTTGAGTCTGGCTCCTCTCAAGGTTTCTTCCTCATGTTGCCTCAGGGAGTTTTGCCTTGTCTCAGTTACCTCTGGAATATAGGTCTAGGTCAGGATTTCTGTAAAGTTACTTTTTGACAATGTCTACTTTTTAGATTCTAGTGCTATACAAATCAAAAGGAATTGAAATTGAATTCATATTTAGGGTGGCAAGTTCTATTTTGGCAAAGAAACTGACAAAATGCCTCTGAACTTCATTTGTTTCCATGTGATTGAACCTGTAATGACACACACAGTTGATGATGATGCTGTGTCCCAAATTGCTATTTTCTAAACTAATACATCCTCAACTTGCGGACTGGTGAACCAAAGTGCGCCCTTGGAGGAGAACCGCGGGGCATCATTTGGAACAAGGCTGAGCATCCTGTAGATTCCTGTAGCCCTCAGGAGTCAAAATCATTAATAGAACATTTCATCTCTCTTCTATTATTCTTTTCTTTCCTTTTTCATCACTAAACATTTAAAATGCTTCTTACGTCTACTTTCTTTGTCAGCTTTTCCCCTCCAATCTCTTCATCATGGCTCTTCTCACCCAGTGAATTTTACCGTTTGCTTATTCAATGTCACTCAATCTTTTCCCACCCTTTCTTGTCACCTCTCATAATGCTGTCCACACCTTCTTAACTCTCTCTGACAGACAGCTCTGTTCTCTGTGTGTGTGTGTGTGTGTGTGTGGGGGTGTGTGCGCGCACTTCATTTGCAGTATTGGGCATGTCACTGTACAGGTTGCTGATTTTTGTTCCTGTGTATTATTTATTTATGTCTTTAAACAGACGCTGTTCTTACAGAACAGGGCAGGACATCAACAACTGCTCGACCTGCCAGAAAACAGCCTGCATCATTTACAGGTACTGCATACACACAGCACTACAGCCTTAAAGGAATAGTTCAGCAAAAAACATATTTACAAAATTGTCTCCTTGATTGTCATCAAGACATGTTGGTGTCTGACATTTGCATTGGAGCTCCAGGGCTGGGGTTGGTAACAAGTAATGGAAATCTAGCTCATCTAAAGCTAGAGATGCACCGACGTATCGGTCGATAGCGTGAAAAATAGGCCGATACACCGGTGCATCTTTACTAAATCTATCTCATCTAAAACTAGAGATGCACCGGTGTATCGGCCGATAAAGGCTATTTTTCACACTATCGGCCGATAGATTAGAAACATCCGATGTCCAGGGCCGATTATATTCTGTCAATCAAAAGAGGGCGGGAAAACACATCGAATTTAGTGCTGTGTGTAAAGATGTTTCTTGTGTGGAATGATGACAAAACTGCAGTTTGTAATCTCTGTAATTTCTGCGCTGATAAAATTTTACACCGGACGCTGCAGCAGTGAAGCGGGAGTTTCAGCGTCAAGTCAATTTATTATTTTTTTGCCACGCTGCTCGAGCTGAATTAAAGCTCCAGTACACCGTTGAAATATTTAAATGAAGATGAATTGACAGAAACGTATATATATATATTGCACAGAAAATATATTTGTAGAGTAGTGTATTTCATATCCAGTTAATGTTAATATATAAAAAAGTATATATTATATATTAGCAGTTTCATGTTAATGATGAAGTAGAAATGCTTTTGTTTGTGGAGAGTGAATGTGAGACTAACAGGAGGATTTTTACAACTCAGTCAATTAATTCTGTTAATATGAATTAATAACAATCACTAAGTTAAGAAATTTTATTTTAATCTTCAGAACTAAATGTTAATGTGTTAATGTTAATTAGAGGAATGTGTTTTCTGTTTATGAGACCAGTTACTGTGAAACAACTTTTTGAAATGGAGAGAATAAAGTTTTTATTTGCATTTCTTTCAGAATTATGGAATTAATTATTATTCATTTAACATCAAGTATAAAAGGCAGAACTATCGGTATCGGCCGATATCACTCTGAATAATCGGTTATCGTATCGGCTGAGAAATTTAGTATCGGTGCATCTTTACCTACAACTCTTTTCTGCAGTCTTATTTTAAAAGATCTGTTTTATACAATAGCAGGGATAGTCTATATTCACACATTTAATTTAGGAAAATAATCCAGGACAGGGCAGTGTGATGCAGCTCGACAAA
Organism: Ictalurus punctatus; assembly: GCF_001660625.3. Classification (NCBI taxonomy): domain Eukaryota; kingdom Metazoa; phylum Chordata; class Actinopteri; order Siluriformes; family Ictaluridae; genus Ictalurus; species Ictalurus punctatus. The sequence continues at coordinate 9,762,490 of NC_030429.2, forward strand.
AAGTGGCATTACTGCTAACTGTGGATTATTTTCCTATAAGAGCACGCTGCAAAGTGTTTTAATCTTCTTAAACCATAGCAAGTTGCCAACAATTAAAAATTTCCATTAATTAACAAACATCCTACTTTTTTAAAATCAGTTTACAGTTACATTTAATGTTGTGAAATGTCTGTTAACCAAGTTCAGTCTTGTCATCACTTACGTTACAGCAGATATATTGTACACGGTCATTCCCTCATTAGCCTGTCTTTCTTTCTCTCTCTCTTGAAGTTAATAAAACAAAACAAAATGCAGCTTGTCCAGTTACTGAGAAACCAGAAATCACAAAATCTTTAGTCCTGAATACGTTCCCATGTCTGGGGAAAAAAAAAAAAAAAAAAACTGTTACAAAGTGCTGACACCTGAGAGTCCTTCCATAAATGTCTCTTTACAGAAAACGTCATCATGTCCATTATTACACTTTTGCTTCTTTAAATAGCAAGCCACATTTTAATATGTTTATTAATCTTAGATTGTGTAAACTGTCGGACACACAAGCCCATTGGAATGAGTTACGTATAACTACAGAAAATATAACATATTTGAACGAGCACATCAATATAAAGCGGTGATCTGGATTACAGCCAGCACTATTGTCGGAGCTGCTCTTATAGAAAATGACTCGAACCCTTATGACCAATTAAATTCATACCTTTCAACAGCCCTGTGGTATAATAAGAATGAATGCACAGACAATATTTCATGTTGGAAATCATGTCATCAAATCTGCCGTCAAATAGACTTCCATTACATGTTTCTTTGGCCTCGGAGCTCCAATGTACAACTAAAGAAGCAAATGACAGACACCAACAATCCACTATAGGCATAAGTGGGTAATTATGTAAATTTGATTTTTCACCAACCATTCATTTAATGTACTGTAACTTATCAAAGCTGAACACACACACACACACACACACATACACACACACACACACACACGCACACACACGCACACACACACACAGATGCAATTAAGAGAGCTGTATGTATGCGGGAGAGGTTATTTATGTGAAGAGGAGGCTAAGTTTAATAAGTGCATGTGTTGCAGCATTGAGCTCTGAAGGCTGTTCTGCAGGGCTCGTCATTAACATTAAGCGAGTTCACACTTGCAGTTAAAAGAAATTAAACCCTACGGGATGTGGATGCACTCAAACACACACACGTAATGAGAACACACACTAAGACTCAAATATGTACTTTGGGGACTTGGATGTCCTCAAAAGCACAGGGATGTTCCAGTGTTTGTGTTTCTCTTTCTCTCTCTCGCTCTCTCTCTCTCTCTCTCTCTCTGTCTCTCTCGCTGGAAGCTCTATCACATTCTGTCCTGCTAGGATGAAAAGCATCAACATCGCTGGACCATTTGGAATTTCAAACCAGCACACACAAAGACATTTTGGATTTTGGCATACATATTTAGACACTCGCACACATGTTCACGCACTAGCTTCAAAGGTCCAAGTCTCCTGCTCTCTTTTGCACACACACACACACACACACACACACGCACACATGCACACACGCACACACGCACACAGGTGAAGCCTGCCTCGGGAATCAATTAAATTTCAGAAGCTTTTCTACTCAAGCTTTATCTCACAACAATTGAGACCACACACACACACAAACACCCACACACACACACACGCACTCTCCGACAATGCTCCACATACATACGTTTTCTCCAGCATAATAACACAGTGTGATAAGCACAAAATGCTTTTAGTGGGTTTGGTTTATACGCACATCACAAATGCCGCTGTGTGCTTTACAGCCAGAATACTAAATCAAAAAGATCTATTTGCACTCACATCATTTCTCTTTATCAGATTCACACACACACACACACACACACACACACAAACACACACAGCATTATTCCTAGCCTGGCATAAACCATTGGCTTATGATTTCTGGAGATAAATATTATTCTTCCAACCCTTCTATCTCTGGAGACAGGCACAGCTTTAGAGAGATTTTTTTAAAAGCGTAGACACTCTTGCACATCATTTATTTATGCTTTCTATCCACTTTCTCTTCGTTTTATCCATCTTGCCTCTTCACCTTTCCTCCTTCTTTGCTTTATCCCCCTTCACAGGGGCAGATTACAGTACAAGCTGCTGCCTGCGGGTGCTCTGTGCGATCTGTGCCCTCTGATTGTTTAGACATTTTTATTTAATTATTTAAAAAAAGAAATTCTGAACCAGAATAATTTGCTATATTGTGAGCAGAGTTCTCCTTTGCCTAACTATGGCTTAATTATTTCTAATTAGTAAGATGCAAAATAACATGACTTTGCATTGCATTTGATCAAATCTATTTAAATATTCATTAAATTCACAAGGCATAACAAATGTGCATTGACGAATACAATAAGCGTGCATTAATGTTTTGTGCTTGCTGTGTCTATGCTTCATTAAGAAGATTCGTTTCCATTTATCCTGATAAATGATCGCCTGCACTAATAAAATTCACTGCATACAGCACACCTTTAACAAGCAGCAGTGAAGTGGATCCTCTCTGCCCTGCTGCCTCACAAACCTCACTATTCTCACTAATAAACAGCCCAGATGGTTACTAGTGGAGATGCACCGATACTAATTTTCTCAGCCGATACCGATAACCGATTATTCAGAGTGATATCGGCCAACACCGATAACCAATACCGATAGTTCTGCCTTTGGACATCCATGCGCTAAAAACTGCACACCCATGCACTAAAGATTGCACACCCATGCACTAAAAACTGCACACCCATGCACTAAAGATTGGACACCCATGCACTAAAAATTGGACACCCAGGCACTAAAAATTGCACACCCATGCACTAAAGATTGGACACCCATGCACTAAAAATTGGACACCCAGGCACTAAAGATTGCACACCCATGCACTAAAGATGGCACACCCATGCACTAAAGATTGCACACCCATGCACTAAAGATTGGACACCCATGCACTAAAAATTGGACACCCAGGCACTAAAGATTGTACACCCATGCACTAAAAATTGGACACCCAGGCACTAAAGATTGTACACCCATGCACTAAAAATTGGACACCCAGGCATTAAAGATTGTACACCCATGCACTAAAAATTGGACACCCAGGCATTAAAGATTGGACACCCATGCACTAAAAATTGGACACCCAGGCATTAAAGATTGGACACCCATGCACTAAAAACTGCACACCCATGCACTAAAAACTGCACACCCATACAGTAAAGATTGGACACCCATGCACTAAAGATTGGACACCCATGCACTAAAGATTGGACACCCATGCACTAAAAATTGCACACCCATGCACTAAATATTGGCCCCCCCATGCGCTAAAGATTGGACCCCCCATGCGCTAAAGATTGGACCCCCCATGCGCTAAAGATTGGACCCCCCATGCACTAAAGATTGGACACCCATGCATGCATGCACTAAAGATTGGACACCCATGCTCTAAAGGTGGCTTGCGTGCTGACTATGTTCTAGGGTTCTTCTAAACTTGCCCTGGTCAAAAATAAATTGAGATGGATCTAGATCAGACTGAATCACATGGTGTCTCACATCACATTGATGTCAATAAAATGTGATGTTCTTTGCCAAGTTGAATTTTACCATCCAAAATAACAACTTCTCAAAGTAACAATCAGCTTATTTTTTCTTGTGTATTGGGGTTTGTTTTGTTGTGTTTTGTTGTTTTGTTTGTTTCCTAGAGCCATCTGAAAACTGAAAACTAATTGTTTTCAGTAATTAGTAGACTGGGTTTAGTGTCCACGGGTTTCATTTTTCAACCTTGCGTATGCATAGTTTTGTGTGTATACCATGCACATGCACATTTCCAAGCAGACTGTGATTTATCAAGTTCTTCTTGTGTGTGAGGATGTGCGTACATTTAGAACTACTCCTGACCATGCGCAGGAAGAAAGCCCTAGTGGTAGGAATGTGTAAGAGGAGCTCCCATCCCACTTTTTGTCAATCATGTCAATAATTGTTGACTGTGGAGCTCACAACAAGGTGATCTAGAGGTCGAAGATTTGTCTCATGCAGCTTTGCACAGGAAACGTGTTTTTAAGGACGGGGGAAATGCTGAGTGACGAGTGGCTCATCGGTCAATTTTGCTTGCCATTTTAGTTGAACTGCCAGCTACGTGAACTTGCCCTATGTTTAGGAGGACTTGCACACTCAAGTCCTTTCTACTCTAAGGTTTTTAGCCACAGGCACATTTTAACATGAAATTGGAGACGGGTCTGGCATTTTTCGTCCATCTATGTGCTGAATAATTGCACATGCTTCACATGTACTTATAATCACTCACATCGCAATACAGTAGATTACATTTATAAATACGGCAGCAGAAACAACACTAAGGGATTTTCACACCACCTCAGCTTCTCCAGATGTACCTGGGGCAACAGTTTGCACACAGCCATAATTTACCATTGTAAAAGGAAGTAGTTTACCATATACAGCAATTTGGGGGCATTTACTTATGTAAATGAGTGTGGCAATGTATGAACAGAGCAATTAACAACATGTAGGATTTATCAGCAGCCAGTGCCTACCGCTTTGCATGTGCACGTGTGATAAATCCTAATTTTCTTATGCATACTGACGGTTCTTACGCACAGAATTAAAACTCGTTCTATGCATGCTTTGATAAATGAGACCCCAGGTGTTGATGATATTCTTGAGATAACGTGCTCAGATAGGAAGGGTGACCTCTGCGCTGTTCTTATTTGGTCTATCTCAAAACAGATTTCTTTTTTTTTTTTAGCTCGTAAATGTGTTCTGTGAGGATTTATAGGTACAGAACGGTGTTGTAGAACCTATGTAGTACACTATTTAGGCAATAGAATAACATTTGAGATTCAGCCACAGAAAATGAGAGACTTCAATAACGGCGTGTTAGAAATAAACTAGTTAAGGCTGATATGATGTTTAGAACACATATTTTATTTTAGATTTAGTTGGAAAACTGTGGAAGAATTTGCAAAAAAAAAAAAAAAAAAAGCAAAAACAAATGTACACGATAGACTTGTGTTACGTCATCTTAAACATTCAAATGTGCATTTATTCAGTTTCTCATGCCAGCTATTGTATTTTAAATTGGGTAAGTGCAGGGTAATCAATTGAATTAGACCATTTTATCCACAGAAACTTGAGAATGGAAACGATTTACAGTTTAATATTACACTTTAATTGAATCTTGGAAGGGTACATAAAGACCTACCGGAGTCACTGCAGTTTGCGAGATGGCTATAAGAATAGACTTTTTTCCTCAGTTCCTGCCAAATAATTGCCTAGAGGCCATGTATTAAGTATGTCATTATACAATTCATGGTCACGCCTTAGTTTACCGTCTCATTTAGTTTGTGGCCTCAAAGTATTATCTCAATAAAATAATATATCTTGTGGCTATGTCTTACTAAAAAATAATCACATCATCTCAGTGTCATCTGTGTGGCTACGTTTACATGCAACCAAATAATCCGATAGTAAAAAAAAAAAAAAGCCTTCATGAAAAGCCTTCATGAAAAACACCTTCATCGAGCTCGATCCGAATGAAATGTTGGTCGGATTAGAAGGGGTGGTTTATTCCATGTAAACGCTAGAATCCTATTATTTTCTCAATCAGAATCCAAAATACCCTGTGCACATGCGCAGTGCACTGGTGCGTATGTTCACGTCTTGCGTATTTTAATGAGATTTTTTTTATCGGCAATTTGACCATTCCCTTGCAGAACAGATAAACACCCTTTTTCATTTTTGTGAACTCCAAATTGATTGCCAATCACTCGATACTAGGTGCCAATACCTAATTTATATAAAGCAATGGCTACACGCATTATTAAGGGAATGGGGGCACACACTGTACATTCATGTTTTCATTCTAATAGAAAGAACTCTACAATGTCCTTTTTCCTCTCCTCTTGTGCTCTTCTTCCTTTTTCTTAACAGCATTAGTTCTATTCAGCTTGATTTAGATCTGACTGGCCTGCGAAAGTCGATAGTGGTAACGTCTATAGAGTGCAGAGTCCTTCTGTCCCTGTCTCTCTCTCTCTCTCTCACACACACACACACAAAGTGATTGGCCCCTCATAGATAGCAGTGAGTAGGTTTAGTATCAGAGCATGCAGTCCTCTGCAGGATTAAATAGGTCATTATGTACCTCTCCTCACTAGCACAGATAAAGACAACAATATCGTTCCAACACCAGCATGTCCTGCCTGTAAGAGAAAAAAGAGAAAGAACCATGCAGGAAGGATCACAGGATTAGAGACAGCACACGAAAGGCTTAAGCCAGAAAGGAGGAAATATGGAGGGAAGTAGACAGAGGGGGTGACTGTGGTGGGTGAATTGGGTGAGCTGTTAAGATAAGAAGCAGGATAGTGATCTATGAGTATACTGCTCTCGGCTAACATGAACGCATGAGAGAGAGAGAGAGAGTGTGTGTGTGTGTGTGTGTTTTTGTGTGAGTACAAGGTATGATTAATGTTTCATGTTGGCCTGTTGTTTGTCTTAGGTACGACAAACAGGCTGTCATAGCTGCCTCAAAGACATGAAATAGATGATGAAAGAGATGAAATATGTCTCATTTTTTCTTGCTTTAGTCCAAAGTCAAGCATTCGTTACTGAGGTGACAACAAAGCTTTGTTTGGTAAAACTCTTTTGAGTAACGCATTAGCTAGTGAGCTCAATTAATTATCAAAGCATGCACAGAATTCAGAATACAAAGCTCAAATGAATAATGGTACCCAAAACCTATTCTGCAGACTATATATTTACATAGCTTTCAATCGTGAGCAATAAATCACGTGATAATCAAAAGCCACAAATGCCACATTAAAGACACTTTAAAATACCATTCAATAACTGAAAAAGGCGAAGAATAGAACCACTTTAAATCTCATGGAGAAATCCAGATTAGATTAATATGGAAATGAGAAACGCCACATTCTCCTGGTGATTCTGTTGTAACAACTTGATCACATTAGAAATTTGTGTGGATTTATAAAAACAAGGGAGATGAGGATGAATTCTGTTAAAAGTTGATCATTTTGTATGACTTGAGTGTGAGACCATGGACAGCAAGCAATATTTCACATGGGCATACATATGGGCGGTACTGGCAGGGCTAAAAGGGGCGAGGGGTGTTCTTGATGGTGGGTGATGACATCATCCCGGGTTAAAAACAAAAATGATACGCATTGTGAAACTGCTACTTTGTCTGGAATAATGCCCTTATGTGATATCTCTTTTACTGATATTTTTATTCCAGTCCTATTTGAGATTTACACACCAAGTCACATCGCATATATGAGCAGTACGTGTGAAAACCGCAAGTTATGATGGGGGCAACAAAAAAAAAAAAACCAAACCTGTCCACCTACAGAGGATGAGGTTCCACAGAAATGCACACGTTTCATCAGTAATGCAGTGTTTAACAGTGCAGCACATAGCAATTACAGCCTGCAGAGGAGGGAAATCAAACACTCTTTAAACACACACACACACACACACACACACACACACACACACACACACACACGCATGATAACCAATGTTTATCCAAAGAAAATATTAATTTCAGTTTGAGTTTGTAATCCTGGGGGATTGTTTTAATAATTCATTATGCTTCTGTGTCACATTACTTTAGGGGTTTTTTTCCATAGGATTTTTCTTAATCAGATAGAACTGTACTAATCTAATCATTGCATATTGGAAAATGATAGGCTTAGTATTATTATTTAGTAATATATTAGCACTTCCCTTTCACTAGCTCTTCACTGTTTCTTTAAAAAAAAAAAAAAAAAAAAAAAAAAAAAAAGGCTGCAGCCAAAAGTGCTACAGCAACAATTTTCACACTTTGACCAGTCTGCGCAACTGAAGTTTATTCCCCCAAAAGGATTAAATCATAAACGTTTATAGTGACATCAAGATTCTTTGCTGAGTTTGTAAGACTGCAGTGATCCACGTACTGTATATCTCTCTCTCTCCCTCTCTTTATGTAGTGTGGAGCATGATTTCCGTCTGCAGGAGGGCCGCTTCCAGAGTGTCCTTGAGGCACTGGACATGGAATACGATGTTGCTTCATTTCCTAAAACTGACCCCTCTCGACCACGGAACAAGAACCGCATCAAGAAACTCCGTAAGAAGTGCTTCTGGTGGCTATAGCCCTCAGCAATGGCTACCAAGGCAATGATTACCGTGCGCATCGCTATTACAGCGAGAGGCTCTGTGCATTCCAATTACAGGAGACTTGTTCGTAGCCAAGGAACAGCTCTATGAGCTCGTGGCTTTTAGGTGTGGAAAAGTTTTGACTTGTAATTATGGAGTTACACCAGCACTGTCATCATGGAGATATTAGATTCCTTTCTAGAATGCAGCTGTTCATGAAAATAAAAGATCATGGAACAATAATCTCACGTCACATGTGGCCAAGTCCCGAAAACAATGGCTTTGATTTTCGCTCTTCTTTTACTCCAAGAAGTTCTTTTTGTGCCCTTTTCACGACTGGACAGGCATACCTACCAGGATAACAGAAAGTGTAAGACATGTCTGAAGCCCCAAGAGAGCCAAGCGGTGAAGACTCAGGCAGTCAATAGGCTCTCCTTGATGAGTGACAGAACTGTGATTCAATCAATACTGCCCTTCACGGTGACTGCCGGAATGCTAACCCAATAGAGACAATCTGTCTCGAATAGCGATATTTCAACACTGTATTCCCTGACTGAAGGCGATATGTAGACTTAGTCTGCACTAACTGCAGTCTAAGTGGTTCTAGGAATCTTATTGTGAGTAGATCAGATTACAATCAAATTTTTTCAACTGGTTGCTTCAAGTGTGACCGTCTTCAAAAGGGCGGTGCAGGATTCGCACATTCCAGCGTTAGAATTTTGAAGTTTTGGTTAATATTCCATCATTTTTCATCCTAATCTCTATCTACCATATTAGTACAGGGGTGGACATATCATAAATTTGTTAGCTAGCCCTCTAGGCAAGTAAAAGCTCCAATGTGCTGCCCAGTCCCAGTTTTTGATTGACCAGAAACCAGTAGTTATTAAACCAGGAATATTCACCCTATCATACGAGGAGATCACAAGTTCGACTCCTAGCGATGCCACAGCCATCTGTGGCCAAGGGAGAAAAATCTGCCATTCTCTCACGGTGGGAGGGATAGCAGATTTTCTCTCTCCTCTCAATCACAGCGGCAATAGCCAATCGTAGGAGTTTGTTTGCTCGTGTATGTGGAAGAGGGCAGATAGCACTTTTCTCTGAGTGTGTTACGCTGCTTAGTGATGAACAGCAGTTTGAAAGACGTTAAGGGGTGATTACACTACACTTTTCATTCCGTTGACTTTTGTTCATACACACGAGAACGCTGGAGACCAGAAACACAAGCTCGTGCGAAGACATTTCACATTTTCACTGCCTTCCAAAGTTCAAATTTGGTGAACTCTGACCTGCGAATTCGTTTCACATGAAGACATGTGACCAACAGAAGATCAACACGTCATGGCGTGACCGCTTCAGAAATACCAAGAACACCACCGATTATAGTGGTGTCGCACCTTCCCGTTTTACACCATTTTATACAACACAGCTTTACAAGAATAGAAACTCAACATCAAAAGAGAAGTTGCCTGGATTGCGGTGTTGCTTCATACAGGAATACATGGTATATTTTAACGTCGCCGTGTGACGTCAGATCCGGTTGCCGTCCATATTCGCAACGGTCTCCGAAGAAATTTCTCATGATGAAAGTCTAGCGTGAACGCCGCTTTAGCCTTTTAGCTAGCAGATGAGAATTAGCAGGTGACCAGTTTGGGGAGAAAATGGAGGAAAACAATATTAATATCATCTAATAATGTATGGTGAGTGAGATAAGGGAGTCAAACAAGTTTATGATTACTCTCCTCATGACATTTTAGTTAGGAAAAATACAAAAGTATCTAGGCACATCACTGAAACTTCTATTGAATTCAACATTTGCCCTTTAGAGTGTGGAGTGAACCAATGTTCTTTTCTATATACAGGGAAATATGTGCTAATCTCATAGGTGCAGAAAAAGAGATTAGGATGAAAAAGTGGAGTATTCCTTTAAGCCCGGCTCCCTCACATTACCACCTGTCCAAGTTGCTCTCCGTAGCAATATATTTTTTGAGACTAATGTGACATGTACCTGACACAGATGAGAAAAATTACAATGTATATGCATTATAATTTCACAGTGTGACTTCATTAGTGAAACGGATGCACACGCACGCACACACGCGCACACACACACACACACACAGTCTTCCACTGTTTTTCTGTCTTGATCGTAAACACATCTCCATTAATGTATTTTTGTAAGCTGCTATTTTAATAGGCTAAGATGACATTACCCATGATTCTCCCTGCCTCCCTTTAGCTGTAGCCACAGCTGTTTGTAACTGGTTTATTTGGGATGATATGAATAAAATATGTATTTTGATGCAGTCTGTGGAAATATGTTGTGTGTGTTCAACACATGGCAAAGGCTACACACTGCTGTCCTTACTTCTCAGCACCACGTGAGCACAAAAACCTTCAAAAGCATTGAAGAATGCGATAGCTGGATTTAAGACAGAGCAAAAGCTTTCAAGGCTGTAGGAACGACAACTAATGTGTGTGTGTGTGTTTTTTTAATACAACACACATCAACAAAGATGTGTGTTTAGTAGCCAGTTTAAAAACGGACCATTAAGAGAAGCTTTTAAAGGATAATTTACGTCCAGCCCGAATGAATAGATCAACTGGAGCTCTGGAAAAGAACTTGGCGATGAAAATAGAGGAAGGAATAGTTGTGATAAATAGCTCTAACCTGAGCCTACACAGCAATAGACGTCCACAACACAATGCAGAACATCATGAAAAAGACATAAGAGGAAGGGAAATGGCCAACAAGCATGGGGGACTCACAATGAGGGTGTGCTCTCGGCCCATGGTGATGACTGTGCGGTTTATCGTCCTCAGCAGAGACGTCACAATGTCCTGAACATGCTGAAACGTGTCCCCCTTTAATCAAACAGAAAGGCAAACAACAGATAAAATTAACTTTTTATATTTTATATATACATACATATATACACATATATATAAAGATACTTCTATTAACCCTATGAGAAAAACATAACATATATTACGACCACACTCACATATGCATGCACTGACAACACCATTCAAAATGCACTACCATGCCCTGTGTAGGCCGCCTATCGAATGTACCAGATAACTGTATTTTGTTCTTAAGAAGTGAAGAAAATGTGCAATGTTTTACAAGCTTGTTTCAAATGACCCTTCTAAAAACAGGTGGCAATTTCCAAGAAGTAATTCAAGTGGCACCGAGATTCAGGCGACAAACTACAAAAAGAGGTGCTTATGAAGTGACAAATGGGAAAGTTTTTTCTCTGCATGATGAATTGCACCGGCAGAAAAATAGACCAAAAAAAAAAAAAGGCGGGGGAGTCCAGAGCCATGGCTGGTATACTATAAAGTGACATCTGATTTTAATAGCATTTCACTTAAGCACAATATCCTCCTACTAACACACACACACACACACACACACAATATTCTTTTATACTCCACAGAGACATAAAAGGTTACAATTAAGACCTCAATAACACTATCATTATTGAGGAACACATAATAGCTCTGAAGGAATGAAGATGGTATGAGTGTGTGCGTGTGTGTGTGTGTGTGTGTGTGTGTGTGTGTGTGTGTGTGTTGGGGGGGGGGTTTGTCTGTGTATGGTGTGTGTCTGTAAGGACACTGAAAAGATGAGGGAATGGTTCTGCATTTTAAGCTGGTCTCTGTTTGATTCTCTGGGGCTCCGCTGGCTCTCCTGTTCTGCAACAGACTGCATGGAGGAACTTCATTTAATCTCCCAGAAGAAAGTATGTAAGAAACGTGTGTGTGTGTGTACATCTTGTGAGCAGGGCACCATGATATCCTACATGATCGGCATTCTCTGATGAGCTGTAAACATGTTGTGAAACGATGACGATTCTTCCTAGACTGCAGCACACAGTTTCAGTCATACGCATTAGCCTTGCCTCTGGCGCTTTCTCCTTCTGCTTTCGACTGTAGATTTGTCCAAATGAAACCTGTTTGATCCAGACCAAGCAGCTGTCTGAGATGCTCCGTGTGACTCCATCCTGGTGAGTGGATCTGAGTTTGCTGGAGGCTTGTCATATGCAGTCTGCTCTGCGCATGCAGCTCAAATCGAGCTTAACTTCAAGTAGCACATCAAAATCCTTTTAAACACTGCAGTACAGAAGTGCCAGACCTGAAATGACTTGCAGAGGATAGCTGTAGCAGTCATTCAGACATCTTGAGAGATTCCTGCACCATCTCAAATCTCACACCCTCCTGAGAATGACTGATAAACTTAGCAGTCATAAGTAGTGAAGGAAAAACTATTGATTTTCACTTCGCACTGAGGATACTGCTCGGTTTTGAACACATGCGACTTTTCCCTTGAACAAATCCTAGCCCGGGACTATCCGTATCGTAGCTGAGTGCTTGTGAGCATTTCCCATCGTATACTCTAATCCATTTGGTGATTACTGGGTTGTAATGATTGAGCTATGAATAATAAAATACTATACAAATATAATTATAACACAGTATTGAATGTCAGATGCACACTGTACACACAGTAGGTAGGCTGTACAGCTTCACTGTGTTGTACAGTACCTTATGTAGGGCACAAGCAAAGTGAAGTAAAAGATGGTGGAAGTAAAAGTAAATGATGGGAAATTCTACTGGGATCCTGGGGAAGAAATATAAAATCCAGCTCAATAGTATTTAGAGTCCATGTCTGTGTGTAAATAAATGGAAAAACTAATCTGAACATCTGTGACTTTACCTTTTAAATCCATCATAAAATACTTTTGAAAAGAAACTTATAATAACAAAATCAAAAGACTCTGATATAGTGGCCAAGCTAACATGTGATTTATTATAACTTTAACCTATAGTTAAAACGGCTTTAACGTCTGAGACCATCAAATATTTTAACCTTATCATTTCTAATACACTGGTAAATTAGGCACCACAGTGAGTTTCTACCCAATACCCAACTGGGTTGCTTTACTAGCTGAACTGCATTCTAGCTTATATCTGCAGAGAGAACTGGCTACATATCAACATTTTAGTAACTGTTATTTATAATTAGCAGAAGAGATGACATCAATTATGACTGCAGCTTCAGTGTTCATCTATCTGTACTTGGTAACTTTAGCCTTTTTTCTCTAAAAGTCATACGTTCCACAAGCAAATGCACTTAAAGGAAATCAGTTTACAAATATACAGTATTATACATCCAACCCGACCAAATGACAGACACCCTAAAGCTTTAAAGCCTTAAACATTCAAAACTGCCTTTAAATAGTTTAGCAGAAAAACAGTGACAAAAATATATAGAGTGTCTAATTATAAATAACTATAACAGGCATGATGTACAGTCGAGCTTTTCTCTTAGCTGAAGACTTATAGAGCCTCCTCTCGTCACACACTGTTTTATTCAATTGCATGACTGATGCATGTTCACACACTACTAACTCCCACAGCTCAGAGAGACATGATGTCAATAATGACTGCATTGGACTGCCTTTAGCCAGCCTGTGTCCTAATAATTAATGAGAAAATACTGTAGATTAGTCATTCTCAGCTTGATAAAACCAGCCGTTAGCACAAAGTTTCTATTCTAATCCCATGGTTTGAGAAATAAAGAGATTCTTATTTTATGTGTTATTTATTATTTGTTACATTTATACAAAAAGGTCATTAGTTACAAACCTTAAAAAAATGAGGATTGAGAAAATGACCTATATAAGGGATGGTATAAGAATTATGGATGTACTGTATGTATGTATGTATAGATAGATAGATAGATACACACACACATTTTTGTTAAACCACCAAATTTGCAAAGTTGTAAAGGACATTTTTTATACATAATTATTTCCTAAAAGTAATAACGGCATGTGTAATATTCACATAAAGGTTTTGTCATATCAGTTAATAGGTATTTACAGAAATGATTACTTGTATTCATTTCATATTCAGCCTTAAATTATTCCACAGTTGCACCAACCTCGCAGTTAACACATAAGCTTCTATGTACTTGAATTTGCAATATATAAGGAATGGAAGTACGTATCAGACATAATCAGACATTATCAGAACCATAATTACTACACAAATACGTATTAAGTAGTAGGTAGTTACCAAATAAAAAAATACAGTGCTACCACAATGTTAATGAACCATTACCAGTATTTGTGCATAAGTACTATTAATTAAGCTAATGATCTGTTAATTCAGCTAATGATTCACAGCTATACTTTTGTTTCCATTTTGTGATCCTGCAGTGAAAAACAGTCCTTCGGTCTGACTGGCCATTTTCCATCAGTTGCACACATTAAATTGTCTTATTATGTTCAATCAGGTGTCTATACATTGTGTAATGTAGTTATAATTTTTATACTATACATTTAAATGTATTTATAGATCATTAGTTTAGTTAAGAGACCATTAGCTCAATTAACAGCACTAATGCACAATTAGCCTCCTGGGATGTTTTACGAGATTATCAGTTCATTAGATATTATAACCATTAAGTAGCAGATAATTAATAAGCATATAGACTACATAATGAGAAATGAAACTATTGGTTAAAAGTGCATTCACCGAGTCATTGCTAAATACTATTCTATTCATTTGTTAAATGAGTTTAATAATTGTTATGAGTTATCAATGACTTTAAAAGCATAACAAAAATTATTGATATGCAACCCTTAAAAGAGAAGACAGTCATCACTGCTGAACCAAAAGTCCAGGGGGTGGAGCTGAACCTGATCCAACTCCTCCTATAAACCTAACCCTAATCCTAACCCACAAGACTGTACACCAAGGGGGAAAACACACTTATCCTGTTGAAACACACTGAATTACCCCCCCTGGACCTTTTGGTTTGATTCCATCAAGGTAGGATAATTTGGATCAGGTCAGACTCCAACCCCTGGAATTTTTTTGGTTCGGGGGGGGTAACTGTTTAAAGGAACAGTTTGCATTTTTTAGTGCCACCTACTGGCAAATTGCTATTGCAACTAAAACCTTTCCAAAACTTTCAACTGAGTACACCCCATGTTAAAACTATGCATGCATATCATGTTGCCTTACAAGGAAAAGGGGCAGAGGTACGCAGTTCTGTTCCAACTTGGGGCGGAGTTCATTTCTGGGACCAAAAATGATAAAGAGAAGTCTGAAATAAAGAATTGATACATACCCAATGTACAGTAATTCAGTAGATACTGTACATTTCCCCCTAGGAATCTTTAACATTGTAGAGTTAATATAGTTACCATATTTATTATTGATTTTAAAAACGAATAATCGCTTCTTTAATGTAAAGTGTTACGCATGGAGCATGATGCCTTTATGTACTTCTGTGTCTTCTTTCCCTCTGCCTTATGTTTCCGCCTCATCCTCCTTCTATTTTTCTTTTTTTTTTTTTTCAAATCTGTTCTCGGGTCAAGATTTCTCTTAGTTCTTCATTCTCTTTGACATTTATACTCACTCTCTCTTTGTGAGAGGATGAGACAGAGGTGACAATAGTTAGACATCATCTGTCTGCTTCTTTAAGATAAGTAGACAGACAACAGACAAGAAGTCATTAAGGGACTGTGGGAGGTAGATATGCGCACACGCACACACACACACACACACACACACACACACACATACACACACACACACAGCCAGTAGAAAGTATGTCACCCACTCCAGAAGGTGAGTATGTGATTTATTTGGCACAGAAGCACAGGGTATGATATGAGCTCCTCTGCAGTGTGATTGGTCAAAAGATGCAGTGTTCAGAAATTACAATGATTAAGTGTGCACGGCAGGTAACATCTGCTGTCCAATATACACACGACCGAGTTAATTCAGGTTTTCTTCCCTTCAAGCCAATATGAATGTTTATATATATATATATATATATATATATATATATATATATATATATATATATATATATATTACACACACACATACACACACACACACACACATATATATATATATATATATATATATATATATATACACATATACACATACACACACATTACAGTATATAGTGTATATAGTAATAAAGTAGATACTATTAGATGAAATAATTCAGTGTATCTTTCATTTCCAGCTAAGTATCAGGATTTAGATCAGAAAAATATTTGTATGTGATAATAATATAATGATAATAATTCACAAAATATACACTTTTTAGAAAAGTGTAAAACAAGTCACAAAAGCAGCACCGCACTCTCCAGCACCAGGGCAAAGAGATTTTGAAGCCCAGCATCTGTAGGCAGTCTCATGTGATGCACAAGAGGATAAAGTGAGGGATTGAAGTGCAGAGAGAAAATTTCAATTTTCATATTCATATTGTGTTTCACTTTGCATCAACAATCACTCAATCCCTCTATTTGAAACTCAAATATCATATGAGCACACCTGCAGGCAAAATTCCATAAAAAAGACCTCTATTCCCTTCATCCTTCCCAAAGCCTTGTTTGTGTGTGTGTCTGTCTCTGTCTCTCTCTCTCTCTCTTTAGTGTGACAACTTAATCAGATACACTCACACTGCAAAAGCTCCTTGCCATGAGAGGTGGAAAAATGAACCTCTGTTAGTGACGGCATGCTTGTTTGCACGCTTGGGGAAAAGAGAAGCACCTGCGTCCTCTCGGCTTCTAAAATATTCATTTCGTCTTCTTTCTTCTCTCTTACCCCCAGCAACATCCAGAATGTGTTCAAACATTTTAATTCCATGATTAAATTGCAATTCTCTGCATTGTTACCGGAGCCGAAGGGATCCGTGTTACGGCATTGAGTCTTATGAGCTCAGACCTTCAACTGCTATTCAGATCTCCAACATTTAAAACTAGCCACGTTTCCCAGGAATGAGTAGCATTCAAATACCTGACCTGACCAAAGTACAAGATGTGTTATAGTCAGCTGGCTAATCCACAGTATGATTACTTATTAGGTATGATTAAAAGTGTGTAGTAAGAGTAGGATACAGTTATATCAGAGGTTAAATAACTTAATGGCCCATATGTAGAGTTGGGGTACTCGATCCTGGACTTGGACTTCCAGATGGAAGCATTACAGATTCTGAGTTAAGTGGGTGTGTGGAGTCAGATACACTCCTTGTTGCTCTTCTGTGCATTGCCAGCAAATACAGTTTATCAAGCTGTGTGTGTTGGCGTCCTGTTATTTTTCCTGCTGTTCTCACTATCCTCTGCAACTTATTTTTATTCCTCACTCCTAAGTTACCACACCTGACTGTAATATTAAACATTAAAATACTCTCAACATGACTTTTGTCTACCAGTTCCAAAACTAATTGACTAACATCAAAACACGTAAGTTTACGCATAAGAAATAACCTTTGACCTGCTTTCCTTAAAATATACTCTACATTCTCACAAAAGCCTAAACCTTGTATCCAAATAAGTTCCCAGATATTTAAAACTTTCCACAATCTCAACTACCTGCTCATTGAACACATGTTGTTCACCAGAATTAACACTGAAAATCAGCTCTTCTGTTTTCCTAACATTTATGTGCAAGGCATTCAGTTTACACCAGTCTTCAAGAACAACCACATTTTTTAAATACGTTTGCTTACTGTTTACTTGATTTTTCGAACAAATTTGCTCCGTATCATCAGAACCATATCATCAGAACCAGATCATCAGCGAACCATATAATCAGAACCATATCATCAGCTAACCATATCATCATCAACCATATCATCAGAACCATATCATCAGCGAACAATATCATCAGAACCATAACATCAGCAAACCATATCATCAAAACCATATCATCATCAACCATATCCTCAGAACCATATCATCAACCATATCATCAGAACCATATCATCAGAACCATATCATCATCAACCATATCATCATCATCAACCATATCATCAGAACCATATCATCAGAACCATATCATCAGCTAACCATATCATCATCAACCATATCATCAGAACCATATCATCAGCGAACAATATCATCAGAACCATAACATCAGCAAACCATATCATCAAAACCATATCATCATCAACCATATCATCAGAACCATATCATCAACCATATCATCAGAACCTTATCATCATCAACCATATCATCAGAACCATATCATCATCAACCATATCATCATCATCAACCATATCATCATCATCAACCATATCATCAGAACCAGATCATCAGAACCATATCATCAGAACCATATCATCAGAACCATATCATCATCAACCATATCATCAGAACCATATCATCAACCATATCATCAGAATCATATCATCAACCATATCATCAGAACCATATCATCATCAACCATATCATCAGAACCATATCATCATCAACCATATCATCAGAACCATATCATCAACCATATCATCAGAATCATATCAACCATATCATCAGAACCATATCATCATCAACCATATCATCAGAACCATATCATCATCAACCATATCATCAGAACCATATCATCATCAACCATATCATCAGAACCATATCATCAACCATATCATCAGAATCATATCAACCATATCATCAGAACCATATCATCATCAACCATATCATCAGAACCATATCATCATCAACCATATCATCAGAACCATATCATCATCAACCATATCATCAGAACCATATCATCATCAACCATATCATCAGAACCATATCATCAGAACCATATCATCAGAACCATATCATCATCATCAACCATATCATCAGAACCATATCATCAGGACCATATCATCATCAACCATATCATCAAAACCATATCATCAGCGAACAATATCATCAGAACCATATCATCATCACCCATATCATCAAAACCATATCATCAGAACCATATCATCAGCGTACTTAAACAGACCAGCTGTATTACTCTTATTTTGTAACTCATTGGTACAGTATATGACAGATATTAAAGTGCCCAAGAATAAACGCCAGCTGGTCCACAGATCTCTACAAAACATAATTGAAACATTTTGTAATTTTATCAGCCGCTACAGTAGCTTTTGTTCCTGGCACATAGACAAGAATCACCGTAATCTGCCCAAACTCTCAGGGTAAATAGAAGGGTCTTATTGCAACCGAGATGATCTCATAATCGCGGGTGCAACTCTTGTCCAATATTTTATATTGTCCTGCCCAGTTATTGTTCAAATATAGACAGAGTCCACCACCAATTGACTTTCCCGCTGCTGTATAGTCCCAATCTGCTCTAATAAGGTTGTAACCATCCAGATCAATATTGCAGTTAATCTCCATCAACCAAATCTTCTGTCTTAACCCTAATAGTTAGTTCATCAAGTTTGTTAATTAGGGATTGGGCATTAAAGAGAGTAATCATAGGAATTTGGCAGGATTGTGACAGGCTTTTTGTCGGCGCAATCTGTTTTTAATGCCACCCCTTGAGCCCCGTTTCTTTATTTTACCTATACGTTGTGTCACGCCAGTGTTTTGTTACATTTATATTGTCTTTGGTTTGTGCAGGGTAAAATATTTATTTAACAGCTCAGTGTTGAGTTTACAATTTCAATTTCAAATCTTTTGTCAATTTAATTACTTTCTGGACTCGTACTGGCCATTAAGGACTCGGACTTGAGTCCGACTCAGCCCCTTTTGGACTCGGGACTTGGTTGGTTAAGGACTTGGTTTCGACTCAAACTCGACAATGGTGGACTCGGACCCAACACTACCCATATGACCACCAGTAGCTAGTTGCAGCAGTTGAACTAAAATCTATCTAAAGTCTAAAAGAGTCTAAAGTCTGTTTCTCATAATCTGTAGCCAATAAGTAACACAGTTTAACACAAACAAGAAACATAATTTATTATGATACACAGCAAGATGGCACCTTTCCAAAAGCCAGTATTGGTATCGGCCTGATACCAGCAAAAATTAGTGGATCAGATATCAAACAAAACATGTCTGATATTGGATCATGTAACAATGGCAAAGACTGGAATTGGATTTGGGGGAAAATTTTTTTGGGAATTTAAAGTTTCAGTAACTGTATGGGGGTGAGGAAAAAGAAAAATGGTATCATGCCATCAGTATTGTCTAGTGTTCTTGTCTTTTAGTGTTTTACATTTTATATTTAACTTATATTTAACCATTTTATATTAACTTCCTTCTACTTAATTCTGATAAAACAGAAATACTTTTATTAAGCCCACGTGTAGCTAGAAGTAATCTTTCTGATCACATGGTTACTCTGGATGGTCTTTCTGTTTCATCATGTGCAGCAGTTAAAGACTTTGGAGTGATTATTGACTCCAGCCTATCATTTGATGCTCATGTAGATAATATAACTAGGATAGCCTTCTTTCATCTCAGAAATATTTCTAAAATAAGAAACATATTGTCACTACATGATGCGGAAATACTAGTTCATGCATTCGTCACCTCTAGATTAGATTACTGTAATGCCATACTGTCTGGATGTTCCAGTAGGAATATAAATAAGCTCCAGTTAGTCCAGAATGCAGCTGCTAGAGTCCTAACTAGAACTAGAAGATACGACCATATCACACCGATATTATCAATACTGCATTGGCTCCCAGTAAAATCTCGCATTAATTATAAAATACTTTTATTAACCTATAAAGCACTAAATGGTCTCGCGCCACAATATCTAAGCGACCTTTTGGTTTTATATGATCCGCCACGCCTACTTAGATCAAAAGATGCAGGCTATCTGACGGTACCTCGAATAGTGAAGGCTACAGCAGGGGGAAGAGCTTTCTCTTATAGAGCCCCACAGTTATGGAACAGTCTTCCTATTAGTGTTCGGGACTCAGACACAGTCTCAGTGTTTAAGTCTAAGCTTAAAACATTTGTTTACTCAAGCCTACCCTGACTAGATTCTGTTCTACTACTTCGCAGTCATAATTATTCTCCCAAAAGGTTTGAGGATCACCTAGGTATGTTTTGGCAAAATTCAGATGAGCCTGAATGTTCTTCTGAGTTAGCAGTGGTTTTCACCTTGCCATTTTTGTCCAGTGTCTTTCTGATAGTGGAATCATGAACAGTGACTTTTATTGACACAAGAGAGGCCTGTAGTTCCTTTCATGTTGTCCTTGGCTCTTTTGTGACATGCTGGATGAGTAGTTGCTGTGCACTTGGAGGAATTTTGGAATTCACTACTGAGTTTTTTCATTTGGAGATAACTGCTCTCGCTGTGGTTCTTTGGAGATCCAGAGCCTTTGAAATAGCTTTGTAACACTTCCCAGATTGATGTATTTCAGTCACCTTCTTCCTCATTATTTCTGGAACTTCTTTCATCTTTGGCATAATATGTTACTGAGTAAGACCTTTTCACCAACTTCATGCTGTTGAAAAAGTTATATTTAAGCGTTGATTTGCTTGAGCAGGGTTTGCAGTAATCAAGCCTGGTTGCGTCTAGTACAGCTGAACCCCATTATATGAATGCAGTTTCATAGATTTGGGGAATTAGTACCTATGGGGGCAAATACATTTTCACACAGGCCCAGTTGGTATTGGATAACTTTTTTGCTTCAATAAATGACATTATCATTTAAAAACTGTATTTTGTGTTTACTCAGGTTGCCTTGGTTTTATCTTAGATTTTGCTTTCATTTCTGAATCAATTTAGTATGAGATCTACACAACAACATAAGAAAAAAAAATCAGCAAATATTTTTTCACAGCACTCTAGACAAATGAACTAAATCCAAAATGTTTGTTCTTTATCTATAGCCAATCCTTTACATTTGACCTATACGTGACAAACGAGAAAGCTAATTATAAAGCTACATAACTTACATACTTTATCCAATCTTGTCCTCCAAGGTTACATTCATGTATTTCATTTCACTTCACATTGTCTTATACTTGAAATTTGACATGACTCAATAAAAATGATAAAGTTGAATTCTATGGACGAATGAAATTAAACCACGTTGACCTTACACTTTCTAATTTTTTCTTTTTAATCCATGTCCTTTCATTCATTCATTCAAATTCATTATCCTGGTGTGGGTGGCAGTAGGTCCAGAACCACCCTCTATCCAAAATATACCCTGGATAGAATGCCAGTCCATCGCAGGACACCATGCACACACAGTTGCACACTCAATCATATAGGAGCAAATTAGCATAACCAATCCACCTACTTTAGCATGTTTTTAGGAGGTGGGAGGAAACTGGACCCATTTTTTTGACAGATTTGGAAGCATGCATTGCACACGATTAGGATAGTCATAAATTATAAGTAATAATGTGAGAGTGGATTGACAGTATTTGTGCAACTGTTTACATTTTTTTGTAGTCTATAAATTTACATGTAGTAACAGTTTAAGTATGTACAAAACTACAGTAAATTGTTAGTTTGAACTGGCTGCAGAAATTTACCGTACACACAATCAATTCAGTGCCTTTTTTATTGACTAATGTGATTTCTTATTTGTTTAGCTGTAATTATTCTACAGTTGAATGTTAATCATTTGTATGGAACTTTGACACACTTGTGCTCTAATATCTACCAGAGTTTGACGTCCAACTGTGATGATGAGTGGAAGCTCAGAAGTAGAGATTCTGACCTAGTGACCAGAAGATTTTGAATTCAAATCCTAGCACTGCCAGGAATCCAATGAGCGACCCTTGAGCAAAATGATTAATGTTTATCTATTCATTTCCTTGCTTGGTTTGTATCTCAGCAGTAAGCTGCTTTGTCTAAAAGCATCTGCATAATTGTATGTCATAACTGGCTTGGTAATAAAAAGGTCTTAAATTTGTGTTGTTAAATGATTATTTTTTTATCAGCCATCTAAAGTACCATAGAGCTAAATGCCCTCCAGATGCAACAGGATTAAGGTCAATACAAATTGTTTGAGATTAATATAACACATAAAATCTGAACATTGAGCTCTATCTATCTATCTAAGCTTTTTTCAGTACATTTGTTTTGGCTTATACTTATGTTATTTATTTCTATTGATTTCTTCATGTTCCTTTAGGCTTGTGTAGAATCGTGCTAGCGTCAGTCAACTGCTAAGTTGCACATACAAAGAAAGAGATAGAGAGATAGAGAGAGAGAGAGCGAGAGAGAAAGCATGACCTTTTCAGACCTCGCTCTTGATGCTTGTTTTTATTAGAAATTTGAAAAGCTCACAGAATCCAGTTATAGAAGAGAGCAAGGCAGAGGAGCGAGGTACCAAGGGAAAAGAGAGAGAATGTGTGACCTTGTGTCACTTTTCCTTCCTCTTCTGGTCATCTTCCTCCGTTGCCCCATTACTCACTGTCTGTGTCTGACCCTTGCAACCTTTTGTTTACGCTCCCTCCACACTCACTCATCTTTATTTCACTACCACTACAACTTTCTATCATCTGGTTTCTTCCTTTCTTTCTCTCTAATCTTCCTAAAGATTGGCAAATGGTCTAAAAAGCAAAATGAAAAACTTAATTTAGTTGGTCGTTTCATGTGCGTTGAGTAACATCATTATATCCCAAGGTGGTCTAATTTTTAAAAACAATCTAATTTTTAAAAATATTTAGTCCAAAACACATTTTACATCATTAAATCCACAAGAATTGCTGCTGCATCATTCCAACTTATCTCAGAAGACCTTGTTGTTCTCCATATCTCCACAGCGCGTGAGTGAACACACCTACACGCCAGAGCTTAAAATGGCCCCCGGGGCTGTGACCTATCGAATGACACCTTATTTGAACCAATGAGAGCTTCCATGTCCTGTCTATGGGCTTCAAAATCCAAAGAGAATCTGTGCTTCAGCAAGCTCCTTCCCCCTATCCTATGTGAAAAGCACGAGTATAATGGCAGTTGTGAAGCTGACTGGACCATCATGTAGCCAGTGAATTGCTGAAAAGAATAATACCTTGCTTCACATGTGTTTTTCAACACTTCAACTTAAACGTCCCTCTGTAAAGCTCTGTAACCAATTGCACAAGAGCGCATAAAAGTGCATGAAGGTTTCAATTATGAATATACATATGAAAATACATATAAATATACATTTTGTAGATTGCTGGATATGTGATATGCTAATTATAAGAAAAATCAAGAGTAGCAGCCTTTTTATCCTAGTTATGTGTACATGGTTACCAAGGGCCCTTCGGAGCCTCCAAAAGGTAGAAAAAAGGAAAGACTTTTAGACCTTAGAAAAATGTGTAAAATCTAAATTTTATTTGGTATTGTTATCAAATTTGAACTTGGACTAGGAAAGGCTTCATGCTGTGGTCCAGTTGTGTTTCTCAACTAATAGCTCCCAGCTGTAGGCATCTGCAAGCCTCTGTATGCAAAAAATATATATTATATATATATATATATATATATAAAACTCTTCTGCTTCAGTGTGCTCAAACCTCTATTACTCAATACCAGTAGTACTTACAGTGATTCTGACTTCTGGGAACAAAACTTCACCGTGTCCCCTTTCAAAAGAGGCCAAAACCATACATGCATTCCAAATGGTTGAAGAACAGCTTTAATTTTACTTGATTTTAATTTTCATGGGGTTCAAATCTTATCAGAACACAACTGAGATACAATCTGCAGGAAAACAATTTTAATGTATTCACAAAGCAGAAGCATATAAATTACACGGTTGGTGGTATGACTAATAATTTTAAATATAATTAAAAATATGGAAGACAATTAAAAGAGCAAAGTGAGTATACATTTGAAAAGACTATTATTGCTTCTGTCTGTATATCTGCCAGCTCTCTGTCTCTTCTCCTCCCTTTGCTTTCCCTCCGTTTAGGTCTTCTCTGTGCTAATCTCTTTGCCTGTCACTTTATCTCCTTATTCGTCTCTTATCTTTGCTCTGTCTCTGTCTTTGCAGGTTTCATTCTAACCCGCAATCTGTGTGATAGGCGAATATGATTTAAGTGGTGATAAAACTACAAGCACTCAGACAGCATCATTTCATGCTATCTCTGTTCTTGGGTTCTTTAGAGCTCTCCTAAGAGTAGCAGAACCTTGACCAGGTGGAAATGTGGTTACAGTAGGACAGCACATGATACACTCAGAGGCCCTGTTTACACTAGCGCGGCTTTTTTTTCTTTCTGTTTTAAAATGCATAACTGTTGCCACGGTTAAGCCCGTCATCTACTCTACACTACTAGTTTTAACGGAGACTTTTGGAAATGCCGAAGACCCTGTTTTAGTTTGAAAACTGCGCTCGTGTTTCAGTGCAAACAGACCAAAACGAAGACTTTTGAAAACGAAGGCGTGGCTTCGCCCACTTTCGCCCCCTGATTGGCTCTTCTGGATCATTGCATATCCTTCCCTGATTCGTCAAGCCCGTACCATATGACCATTACGCTACCTTGATCGTATACACAACAACACGGAGACTGAACCGCAAGTTTTGTTGACATCCTTAGCAGAAATTGTGCAGTTAAATTCTGTATTTTATAATACTGCAGATGCCTACATGCGCGAGAGGCGAGCTATGATTAGAGCAATCGGCAACAAATCTCATTTCAAGCGGCGTAAGCCCTACATGGACCGCCGGTTTGTTGTGCCTGCCGGTGACTAGTAACCAACTTCCTGTTTACACTTGTACGCACATGCCCAGTGTGCATGAATGGTCATGTGACATGCGCAGTCGGTCGTGCAGTGTGGACGGAGATCGTTTCTGAAACACAGCGGAAACGCCAGCGTGGACGAAGATCGTTTTCATTTTAAAACGCCGTTTTATAACAAAAACGCAGTAGTGTAAACAGGGCCTCACTTTCTCTCTCTGCCTCTTGTTCAACTTTTCTAGCTCACTGCATGTTCATCTTCCTCAGCACGTGGCCGGAACAAACTGCACCATCTCTCTGCTCTCCAAATTCTCCCTGTAATCACTCACTTTGACCCATTTATCTCTTTTCTCACTGTTTAATTTGAGTTCCTACTCAGAGTTCAAGCTTCAATCCATCCAAGCCATCAAAGTAATTCAAGTTGAAGTATTATCCATTGACTTTGAAGTATGAGCTCCCCACCAGCCCACCCACTTTGTGTGTCTGTGTGTGTGAGAGAGAGAGAGAGAGCAAGAGAGAGTGCCTGAATAGATATATTCACATCAGCATTAAAAAATTACCAAGGCCCTCAGTTTCAAATCAATAATCCTATCGTAATCCCCCCACAATGTATTCGGCACTAAGTAATGGATGTGCCCTTGACCCAGGACATAAAGCAATATAATCATAAAAATAAATAAGTAAACGTCCAGTATACATTGTGTTCACCTGAATGATTTGCTATATAAATAATATTAATGGAAGTCATAATTTTTTTTATGGAAACACAAATCCCCTTCCCATGCTTGCTTAACCTCCTGGTACTTCTGTTTCAGATTTACAGACATCTTAATGCTCCAAAGGGGAAATGGTGTGTGTGTGTGTGTGTGTGTGTGTGTGTGTGTGTGTGTGTGTGTGTGTGTGTGTGTGTGTGTGTGTGTGTATTGTAACCCCTATAATTACAAAAAGACATTTAAAAAAAATTATACAGAAAGTTCTACAGAAAAATCTAGATGAAATTCTGTAGTGGTCGCTATTTTACTGAGATTTCCAACATAAACAAACTTTCAAAACTAAAGTCCACTAATGTGAATATGACCACTATAATGTAAATCCACAAATGAATATTCAAAGTGCTTAATTTACAGGAAAAAATGAAGCTGAATAGTTATTTTCAGCATTTTCATTTACTTAATTAATGTAAGGGTTTATTATTTTATTAACATTACTTATGGTTTATTTTACCACAGCGCTGTTGAATTCTCGATTCTGATTGGCTGACAGACGTTCTGAGGTGTGCAATTATTTTTCGGTAAAAGCACAGCTAAAGTAGTTCCAGTCAGGTCTTGACCACATTATAGTTCCATATCACTTCGCCAAGTCAACTGAACTAATGGAAAAGTTAGCCTACTGTCCACCACAGCACACACATTTAACAACTAACTAAATGACAGAAACACAGTATGTAAAGAATAATTGATGACGGGAACCTGAATTATTAGAAAAATAATGTGCACCCGAGGTGGTAATGCGGCCACGATGCGAAGCGGAGGCTTGAGCCATTGATAAGTAGTTATTGGAGAGAGAGAGAGAGAGAGAGAGAGAGAGAGAGAGAGAGAGAGAGAGAGAGAGAGAAGGAAAGAAAGTAAGAAAAAAGAGAGAGCACAAGTGATTGCAGTAATGAGGCAGAAAAGCCTCATTTTTGAACAAGTATCAATATTTATTTGTTTACTCGTAATTTCTACAGTAATAAAAAATAAAAAAATCTGTGAACAAGTAGACTTATCGATATTTATGTATTTATTTGTTCTATTTTTATATTATCAGCATGAAACAAAAAAAACAAACATTTGAACTCTCTCTCTCAAGCCTCTGTCGATGATTCCAAGATTTTAGAGAGAGTAACAGAGGCTTGAGATGGGATGCGTAATAAATTAGTTCCACACACAAGAGCATTTTAAGGCCAAAAACCTGACAAATGTCTCGGAATAAAACATCTGAACAATGTCTTGAGGCATGGTAACTGTAATATAAGCGGAATAATCGACTCCGGTCGGTTGAATTATTAGAAAATAATGCACACCTGAGGTGTAACGGGTGCATTATCACCTAGAGGTGTGCATTATTTTCTAATAATTCAATGTCCAGTAGTCAATTATTCCTTACTTAATGATAAATATGAATGTACCACCTAATACAATGCAATATGTTAACAGTTTGTGGTTGTTACTTATTAGTAGAAATCTATATACAATTTAAAGACTAACTTTATTTTCACTTTATCTGGATGGTTAAGGTTATGGTGGTTAAAGTTTAGTAGATCAGCTATAAATTATCAACTTGTTCCTTCTGCTGTCCTTTACTTGGAAAGTCAAGTTTATAGCTCATTATGTTCAATAAATCATTTACTATCATCTTGTATTTAATCCTATTAGACAATCAAATTGAGTTATACTGGACTCTATTGATACACTGTTGACTGATGCTGAGAATCAATTAATAGGCGGGTTCATGCTAGTCCTATATAGTAGGTTTTTAGCGTTTCTAAAGTTAATTATTCATATAAAGTGTCTATTGGTTATTACTACTAAATAATGTAGTAAATGTGTGAACTTTAATGTAAATTGTTAATAAAAACCATTTTAATAATTCTTATCTTTTCATAATTTAGAATAAAAAATTGTTCAAGCTGTTCTGAGCGTAATTTTTAAAGGGAAGTTGGTTCATTGGTAACTGCCATTATGAGCTGACCTAAAATTGTCACAGTGAAAAATGATCACTTAGTTTTGTTTTGTTTTTTAATCCAGTAAGCATAACCTTTTTGCGACTATTCATTTTGATCAGCCATAAACCTAAAACATGTGAATAAGTCAGTAAGATTAACCTGGAAATTGGAAATACAGACACTGGTTATACTGTATCTGTGGTCTGGTGGTTTGTGCTTGATTGGTCTATCAGTAAGGTAAAGCGTGTCATGAAGGCACAGCGTATGATTGGTTAGTGCATCGTCAGAGAAGCTTGAGATTGGCTCTTACCACGTCCTTGCGGCTGAGCACCTCCAGGATGTTGTTGAGAAGCTCAACGCTGTTCCGCCTCTCATCCTGTGGCCCCTCCCCCACATCATAAAATGCTCCACTCAGCTCCTTTAGCATCATGGGTAACAGGATGTCACGACAATCTGGAAATGACATCATGGTGGAACATTTGAAATGAAAGACCAACTATAAACACAGACAGGTGTGTGCATGCTGAAACTGTCCACATACTAATATACCGACAAAGTACCGCTTCCCATTACAGTGATCCTGCATTTCAGTGTCTTTCCTTGTATGTGTGTGTCTGTGTGTGTGAGTGATGGAGTGACCCCCACCCTCTCAGCGGAAACGTGAGGGTGCATTGTTAGTAATGAGCATCTAACGAGCCAGAAGCTAAACGAGTTTTTAATGTGCTGACTGTGCCTGGCGAGAGGGCTGTGGAGGTGAGACAGATGTATGCATCCTTAGGTAGTGTGTGTGTCTGCCTTGTGCTCAGACAGAGATGGATACACACCCTCTCTCTGGAAATATCCATCCTCAGCCAGTGAATAACGAGAGCTTATCAGAATTCACAGTGTATGGGTTATGAATACAGAATCAATATTGATGCATATTGTTAACCATAAGCCTTCCACACAAGTCCAGACAAAATACACATCCCATTAGTTTCAAGGTAGTGACTAAATAATGTGTAGTATCACAGAGTAAAATCCCTAATCATAATTTAATAAGAAACTGGGATGCAGCAATGGTGAGGGCAGAAGGTCTAGAAAGTTCCAAGCAGAAGAAGAGAACCAGGAACAAAACCAAAAAAAAAAAAAAGGAAAATGATAAGTACTGTATACTCTAACGCATGATTAGATAGTTCAAATACAGATATTACAAAACTATTCATAAATATGAAATTACTCAGACTTAAATCACATAGTTCTGTTCTAGATGTTGTTTGGAGGATATACTGTAGAGCTGTCTAGTGGGTTCATAGAAAGAAATACGAACAAATATAGTACAGTCCAAAAAAAACCTGGATAATCGACTATAATTACCAAATAAATGATGTGTGGCGTAATGGAAACGAACTTGTCCCTTCATGCACCAGAGGACAGAAAGTGAAGGCGAATTGTAGCTGAAGGACAGAACCAATCCGACTGACTGGTGGAAGTAGAGAGTTTGTCTGGGTCTCAAAACTGCTAATAAGCTGTACATTACGCTGTCAGGACAGAGGACTTTGTGCTTTCCGGATTCTTGGTAACATGACAAGCTGTGTTTTTGTCTTGTTAACATCAAGAGAGAGAGAGAAAAAAGAGAGAGGCTAGTAAAGAAAAGACTGTTTATAGCTGCTATAATGTAAGTGATGACAGGAAGCTGTTTCACAGACCTCCACAAAATTAGACATGTCCTTCATTAATAAATAAATAAATAAATAAATAAATAAATAAATAAATCTGCAAACGTATAAACTGATGCGGTTTAAGAGGAATAAAATACTTTGGATGCTGTTATATGTAGGAAAATAATCAACATCTTGGTAGAAACTCACAGCAAATTAGATTATTTTCCAATAACAATTCATCCTTCATGGTTTATTCCTTGCTTAAAGAACGTCTCAGGTACAAATCATCTAGATTAGTACGCAGGCTGTGGTATGCACTCTGAGACACAGCTTTAGCTTAAAGCCGTTTGTTGATTTTCTTCCATGCTCCACGAAACCCAGATTGCTTTGTACAAGGACATCGGTAGTTTTCATCTTTATAAAAGATGCTTAATTACACACTAGTGTTTTCCTGATCTGTTTGTGGCCGATTATAAATCACGTGTTTTATGCACTGGAACAGCATCCTGACAGTTGTATACAGATAAAATGGCAGCACTGTTCACCCAGCACTGCGGGCAATAAAACATGAGAGTGCAATAGCGAGAGTGAAATACATACCTCATATAAAATACAATTAAGCAAATGGCACCTGACAATGGCACTCATGATTTCAAATGTTACTGTTAATTTCATTTTCACATCAAAACCAGAGTGCACAAAGCAACAAACATTAAAGGCTTTATTCAAAGGATTTTACCAAAGGGTTAGTAGGAAGTACTCATCTGAACCTGCATTTATTATTTCATTTGGAGGTATTTCAGTTAATAAACCATTTAAGCACCACTGAGCTGAGGTGTAATAGCTGTCATAGTGCAGTGCTTCTGGATTAAAGTCCCACCGAGCAAATCAATGAACGAGAAGTGAGACACACAACAACAATTTGAAGCAAGACACCAAAATTACGATGCAGCATGTTACTCCACCATAATTCCTTTCTTGTTCCCTGTGACCTTTATCATCCACGGCTGGCCAGTGAGACATCACAGCTGTTTTTCAAGACCACTGTGGTTTAAGTAAAATAAGCCCGAACGCAAGTGCCATTTTACACCATCTCCAGGGCCACATAGGGTTAATTACTTTGCTCAAGGGCACAAAGGTAGAGATCAAGGGGAGACAGCAGAAACCTGTGTCCACATCTCCTAGTGAGGCTGTCCGCATCTGGTATGGAGCCTTGGTACCACATCTGTTCACTGCACCAGCAGCTGTTCACTCCCTGTACATGGCAGTTTGATTACTTTTTGCTGTCAGCAGTGAGTCAGTGTTTCTACTAGCCAAGAAAACACCAGGACTGGAGGTGATGGTTATGCCTATAGCATCTGGCATTCAACAAGACTTCAGCCTCTGCTGACCTGGCAGTGTGTGCTAGGAAATGTCTGCGAGAAATTTAATGGAACCTTAAAGACCCATAAACTAATAAAAAAGTGAAACTCATGTAGGTGGATGCAAAGAGAGGCAGAGACGGCGATAGACAGACACAGAGAGCAAGAGAAATCTGCTAACAGCCTTTTTTTTGTTTGGTTTTTTTTTTTTTAAAGTGCAATAGCTCAATTTTATTGTTCTACTATTACTATTATAAATAACATGGGAAATATATGGAGACCAGGATCTGGATAAAACCTTGGTTGTATTTATATCCATCCTGTCTGTATTGTTATAGACAATCTCATCTTTAGAGCTCAGAAAGGCAAACAAGATGGTATCCAGTGCTAAATGCTAAACTCCCAAACACTGGCAGATACTTTTGCCGTTTTCTGCCCCGAGGCCTTCTGCCTTCTCTATCCTGCCTCCCCCCTGTGTGTGCGGAGTTTGCATGTTCTCCCCATGCTTCGGGGGCTTCCTCCGAGTACTCTGATCTCAACCCCCTGGCCAAAGACATGTGTAGTAGGTTGATTGGCATTCCCAAATTCTCTGTAGTGTGTGAACGTGAGTGCGAGTGTGGCCTGCGATGCGTTGGCATCCCGTTCAGGGTGTCCTCTGCCATGTGCACCGCGTTCCCTGGGATAGACCCTAGGCTCCACGCAAACCTGTGTAGGATAAGTGGTACAGAAAAAGGATGGATGGATGGATGTATAAAAACCTAATAAAGTCGAATACCTATTTAACTACATTTCTTAATACAATCACTAATGTTATCAACTGGAAAACTGGTTTTCCACCAGTGGTCACTTTTTCATTTAAAGAATCAGTTGACAGCATCGTATCGTTTAGTCCGCTTGCTGGATAAAGCGACCGTTTTTAATAAACCTCCTTTATAGATTGAGTGAAGTGTAAGAATGCTGCAAGTAACAATTCTCATAAGATAACCCTGTTAATGACGCAAGTGAATGTCTTGTGACTGAAGTAATAAATGCTGTGGTATTAACAATGCAGTGAGTTAGCGTTAGAAAGCTTCCAAGCGAATGAGGATGCACTACGTTGTCTACTATGAATTCTGGGAGGTGAAGCTTCATGAGCATGATTTGGAAGTGGAGTAAAAATGTGTCACAGTGATCCTATTTGACTCTGTAAACCTGAATTCACATGCAAGTGTTGTATAGTGGTGTA